>NW_027250648.1:262544-562309 GCF_044704955.1 Pristiophorus japonicus | reverse complement strand
CCCTCACCAATTCCCTCTCTCTCTCTCTCCGTCCCCCTCACCAATTTCCTCTCTCTCTCTCTCCGTCCCCCTCACCAATTTCCTCTCTCTCACTCTCTCCATCCCCCTCACCAATGGCCTCTCTCTCTCCGTCCCCCTCACCAATTCCCTCTCTCTCTCTCTCCGTCCCCCTCACCAATTTCCTCTCTCTCACTCTCTCCGTCCCCTCACCAATTCCCTCTCTCTCTCTCTCCGACACCCCTCACCAATTCCCTCTCCCTCTCTCTCCGTCCCCCTCACCAATTCCCACTCTCTCTCTCTCTCCGGCCCCCTCACCAATGCCCTCTCTCTCTCTCCGTCCCCCTCACCAATCGCCTCTCTCTCTCTCTCTCCGTCCCCCTCACCAGTTCCCTCTCTCTCTCTCTCCGTCCCCCTCACCAATTACCTCTCTCTCTCTCTCCGTCCCCCTCACAATTTCCTCTCTCTCACTCTCTCCATCCCCCTCACCAATGGCCTCTCTCTCTCTCCGTCCCCCTCACCAATTCCCTCTCTCTCTCTCTCCGTCCCCCTCACCAATTTCCTCTCTCTCACTCTCTCCGTCCCCCTCACCAATTCCCTCTCTCTCTCTCTCCGACACCCTCACCAATTCCCTCTCCCTCTCTCTCCGTCCCCCTCACCAATTCCCACTCTCTCTCTCTCTCCGGCCCCCTCACCAATGCCCTCTCTCTCTCTCCGTCCCCCTCACCAATCGCCTCTCTCTCTCTCTCTCCGTCCCCCTCACCAATTCCTCTCTCTCTCTCTCCGTCCCCCTCACCAATTCCCTCTCTCTCTCTCTCCGTCCCCCTCACCAATTTCCTCTCTCTCACTCTCTCCATCCCCCTCACCAATGGCCTCTCTCTCTCTCCGTCCCCCTCACCAATTCCCTCTCTCTCTCTCTCCGTCCCCCTCACCAATTTCCTCTCTCTCACTCTCTCCGTCCCCCTCACCCAATTCCCTCTCTCTCTCTCTCTCCCCCTCGCCAATTCCCTCTCTCTCTCTCTCTCCGTCCCCCTCACCAATTCCCTCGCTCTCTCTCTCTTCGTCCCCCTCACCAATTCCCTCTCTCTCTCTCTCTCCGTCCCCCTCACCAATTCCGTCTCTCTCTCTCCGTCCCCCTCACCAATTTCCTCGCTCTCTCTCCCATCCCCCTCACCAATTCCCCTCTCTCTCTCTCTCTCCGTCCGCCTCACCTATTCCCCTCTCTCTCTCCATCCCCCTCACGAATTCCTCTCTCTCTCTCCGTCCCCCTCACCAATTTCCTCTCTCTCTCTCCGTCCTCCTCACCAATTCTCTCTCTCTCTCTCTCCATCCCCTCACCAATTCCCCTCTCTCTCTCTCCATCCCCCTCACGAATTCCTCTCTCTCTCTCCGTCCCCCTCACCAATTTACTCTCTCTCTCTCTCCGTCCCCTCGCCAATTTCCTCTCTCTCTCTCTCCATCCCACTCACCAATTCCCCTCTCTCGCTCCGTCCTCCTCACCAATTCCCTCTCACTCCTTCTCCATCCCCTCACCAATTCCCCTCTCTCTCTCTCCGTCCCCCTCACCAGTTCCCCTCTCTCGCTCTCCGTCCCCTCACCAATCCCCTCTCTCTCTCCGTCCCCCTCACCAATTCCCCCTCTCTCTCTCTCCGTCCCCCTCACCAATCCCCTCTCTCTCTCCGCCCCCCTCACCAATTCCCTCTCTCTCTCTCTCCGTTCCCCTCACCAATTCCCCTCTCTCTATCTCTCCATCCCCCTCACCAATTCCCTCGCTCTCTCTCTCCGTCCCCCTTACCAATTCCCCTCTCTCTCTCCATCCCCCTCATCAATTCCCTCGCTCTCTCTCTCCGTCCCCCTTACCAATTCCCGCTCTCTCTCCGTCCCCCTCACCAATTCCCCTCTCTCTCTCTCTCCGACACCCTCACCAATTCCCTCTCCCCTCTCTCCGTCCCCCTCACCAATTCCCACTCTCTCTCTCTCTCCGGCCCCCTCACCAATGCCCTCTCTCTCTCTCCGTCCCCCTCACCAATCGCCTCTCTCTCTCTCTCTCCGTCCCCCTCACCAATTCCCTCTCTCTCTCTCTCCGTCCCCCCTCACCAATTCCCTCTCTCTCTCTCTCCGTCCCCCTCACCAATTTCCTCTCTCTCACTCTCTCCATCCCCCTCACGATTCCCTCTCTCTCTCTCCGTCCCCCTCACCAATTCCCTCTCTCTCTCTCTCTCCGTCCCCCTCACCAATTTCCTCTCTCTAACTCTCTCCGTCCCCTCACCAATTCCCTCTCTCTCTCTCTCCTTCCCCTCGCCATTCCCCTCTCTCTCTCTCTCTCCGTCCCCCTCACCAATTCCCTCTCTCTCTCTCTTCGTCCCCCTCACCAATTCCCTCTCTCTCTCTCTCCGTCCCCCTCACCAATTCCGTCTCTCTCTCTCCGTCCCCCTCACCAATTTCCTCGCTCTCTCTCTCCATCCCCCTCACCAATTCCCCTCTCTCTCTCTCTCTCCGTCCGCCTCCTTCTTCTCCGTCCCCCTCACCAATTCTCTCTCTCTCTCTCTCCCATCCCCTCACCAATTCCCCTCTCTCTCTCTCCCGTCCCCCTCACCAATTCCCTCTCTCTCTCTCCGTCCCCTCACCAATTCCCTCCCTTCTCTCTCTCCATCCCTCACCAATTCCCTCCCTCTCTCTCTCCGTCCCCCTCACCAATACCCGTCTCTCTCTCTCTCCGTCCCCATCACCAATTCCCTCTCTCCTCTCTCTCCGTCCCCATCACCAATTCCCTCTCTCTCTCTCTCCGTCCCCCTCATCAATTCCCTCTCTCTCTCTCCGTCCCCCTCACCAATTCCCCTCTCTCTCTCCGTCCCCCTCACCAATTCCCTCACTCTCTCTCTCCATCCCTCTCACCAATTCCCTCTCTCTCTCCGTCCCCCTCACCAATTCCCCTCTCTCTCTCCGTCCCCCTCATCAATTCCCTCTCTCTCTCTACATCCCCTCACCAATTCCCCTCTCTCTCTCCGTGCCCCTCACCAATTCCCTCTCTCTCTCTCTCCGTCCCCTCACCAATTCCCTCTCTCTCTCTCTCCGTCCCCATCACCAATTCCTTCTCTCTCTCTCCGTCCCCCTCACCAATCCCCTCTCTATCTCCGTCCCCCTCACCAATTCCCTCTCTCTCTCTCTCCATCCCCTTCACTATTCCCCTCTCTCTCTCCGTCCTCCTCACCAATTCCCTCTCTCTCTCTCCGTCCCCCTCACCAATACCCGTCTCTCTCTCTCTCCGTCCCCATCACCAATTCCCTCTCTCTCTCTCTCCGTCCCCATCACCAATTCCCTCTCTCTCTCTCTCCGTCCCCATCACCAATTCCCCTCTCTCTCTTCATCCCCCTCACCAATTCCCTCTCTCTCTCTCTCCGTCCGTCCCATCACCATTCCCCTCTCTCTCTTCTCTCCGTCCAACTCACCAATTCCTCTCTCTCTCTCCGTCCCACTCACCAATTTACTCTCTCTCTCTCTCCGTCCCTCGCCAATTTCCTCTCTCTCTCTAGCCATCCCACTCACCAATTCCCCTCTCTCTCACCGTCCTCCTCACCAATTCATTCTCTCTCTCTCTCCATCCCCTCACCAGTTCCCCTCTCTCGCTCTCCGTCCCCTCACCAATTCCCTCTCTCTCTCTCTCCATCCCCTCACCAATTCCCCCTCTCTCTCTCTCCGTCCCCCTCACCAATCCCCTCTCTCTCTCCGTCCTCCTCACCAATTCCCTCTCTCTCTCTCTCCATCCCCCTCACCAATTCCCTCGCTCTCACTCCATCCCCCTCACCAATTCCCCTCTCTCTCTCCATCCCCCTCACCAATTCCCTCGCTCTCTCTCTCCGTCCCCCTCACCAATTCCCCTCTCTCTCTCCGTCACCCTCACCAATTCCCTCTCTCTCTCCATCCCCCTCACCAATTCCCTCGCTCTCTCTCTCCGTCCCCCCTTACCAATTACCTGCTCTCTCTCCGTCCCCCTCACCAATTCCCTCTCCCTCTCTCTCCGTCCCCCTCACCAATTCCCCTCTCTCTCTCTCTCCGGCCCCCTCACCAATGCCCTCTCTCTCTCTCCGTCCCCCTCACCAATCGCCTCTCTCTCTCTCTCTCCGTCCCTCTCACCAATTCCCTCTCTCTCTCTCTCCGTCCCCCTCACCAATTCCCTCTCTCTCTCTCTCTCCATCCCCCTCACCAATCGCCTCTCTCTCTCTCCGTCCCCCTCACCAATTCCCTCTCTCTCTCTCTCCGTCCCCCTCACCAATTTCCTCTCTCTCACTCTCTCCGTCCCCCTCACCAATTCCCTCTCTCTCTCTCTCCTTCCCCCTCGCCAATTCCCTCTCTCTCTCTCTCCGTCCCCTCACCAATTCCCTCTCTCTCTCTCTCCGTCCCCCTCACCAATTCCCTCTCTCTCTCTCTCCTTCCCCCTCGCCAATTCCCTCTCTCTCTCTCTCCGTCCCCCTCACCAATTCCCCCTCTCTCTCCGTCCCCCTCACCAATTTCCTCTCTCTCTCTCCGTCCTCCTCACCAATTCTCTCTCTCTCTCTCTCCATCCCCTCACCAATTCCCCCTCTCTCTCTCCGTCCCCCTCACCAATTCCCCTCTCTCTCTCCGTCCCCTCATCAATTCCCTCTCTCTCTCTCCGTCCCCCTCACCAATTCCCTCTCTCTCTCTCTCCATCCCCCTCACCAATTCCCCTCTCTCTCACCGTCCTCCTCACCAAATTCCCTCTCTCTCTCTCCGTCCCCCTCACCAATACCCGTCTCTCTCTCTCTCCGTCCCCATCACCAATTCCTTCTCTCTCTCTCCGTCCCCCTCACGAATTCCCTCACTCTCTCTCTCCATCCCTCTCACCAATTCCCTCTCTCTCTCTCTCCGTCCCCCTCACCAATTCCCCTCCTCTCTCTCCGGTACCCCTCACCAATTCCCTCTCCTCTCTCCCTCCCCCTCACCAATTCCCTCTCTCTCTCTCTCCGTCCCCCTCACGAATTCCCTCACTCTCTCTCTCCATCCCTCTCACCAATTCCCTCTCTCTCTCTCTCCTCCCCTCACCAATTCCCTCGCTCTCTCTCTCCGTCCCCCTCACCAATTCCCTCTCTCTCTCTCTCTGTCCCCATCACCAATTCCCTCTCTCTCTCTCTCCGTCCCCCTCACCAATTCCCTCTCTCTCTCTCTCCTCCCCCTCACCAATTCCCCTCTCTCTCTCTCTCCGTCCCCCTCACCAATTTCCTCTCTCTCTCTCCATCGCCTCACCAATTCCCCTCTCTCTCTCTCCGTCCCCCTCACCAATTCCCCTCTCTCTCTCTCCGTCCCCTCACCAATTCCCTCCCTCTCTCTCTCCATCCCCTCACCAATTCCCTCTCTCTCTCTCTCCATCCCCCTCACCAATTCCCCTCTCTCTCACCGTCCTCCTCACCAATTCCCCTCTCTCTCTCTCCGTCCCCCTCACCAATACCCGTCTCTCTCTCTCTCCGTCCCCATCACCAATTCCCTCTCTCTCCCTCTCCGTCCCCATCACCAATTCCCTCTCTCTCTCTCTCCGTCCCCCTCACCAATTCCCCTCTCTCTCTCCGTCCCCCTCATCAATTCCCTCTCTCTCTCTCCGTGCCCCTCACCAATTCCCTCTCTCTCTCTCTCCGTCCCCCTCACCAATTCCCTCTCTCTCACTCTCTCCGTCCCCATCACCAATTCCTTCTCTCTCTCTCCGTCCCCCTCACCAATCCCCTCTCTCTCTCCATCTCCCTCACCAATTCCCTCTCTCTCTTTCTACATCTCCCTCACCAATTCCCCTCTCTCTCTCCGTGCCCCTCACCAATTCCCTCTCTCACTCTCTCCGTCCCCCTCACCAATTCCCTCTCTCTCTCTCTCTCCGTCCCCATCACCAATTCCTTCTCTCCCTCTCCGTCCCCCTCACCAATCCCCTCTCTCTCTCCGTCCCCCTCACCAATTCCCTCTCTCTCTCTCTCCGTGCCCCTCACCAATTCCCTCTCTCTCTCTCTCCATCCCTCTCACCAATTCCCCCTCTCTCTCCGTACCCCTCACCAATTCCCCTCTCTCTCTCTACATCCCCCTCACCAATTCCCCTCTCTCTCTCCGTCCCCCTCACCAATTCCCTCACTCTCTCTCTCCATCCCTCTCACCAATTCCCCCTCTCTCTCCGTACCCCTCACCAATTCCCCTCTCTCTCTCTCCGTCCCCCTCACCAATTCCCTCTCTCTCTCTCTCCATCCCCCTCACCAATTCCCCTCTCTCTCTCCGTCCTCTTCACCAATTCCCCTCTCTCTCTCCGTCCTCCTCACCAATTCCCCTCTCTCTCTCTCCGTCCTTCCTCACCAATTCCCTCTCTCTCTCTCTCCGTCCCCCTCACCAATTCCCTCTCTCTCTCTCTCCGTCCCCATCACCAATTCCTTCTCTCTCTCTCCGTCCCCCTCACCAATTCCCTCTCTCTCTCTCTCCGTCCCCCTCACCAATTCCCTCTCTCTCTCTCTCCGTCCCCATCACCAATTCCTTCTCTCTCTCTCCGTCCCCCTCACCAATTCCCTCTCTCTCTCTCTCCGTCCCCCTCACCAATTCCCCTCTCTCTCTCCATCCCCCTCACCAATTCCCTCGCTCTCTCTCTCCGTCCCCCTCACCAATTCCCCTCTCTCTCTCCGTCCCCCTCACCAATTCCCTCTCTCTCTCTCTCCGTCCCCCTCACCAATTCCCTCTCTCTCTCTCTCCGTCCCCCTCACCAATTCCCTCACTCTCTCTCTCTCCATCCCCCTCACCAATTCCCTCTCACTCTCTCCGTCCCCCTCACCAATCGCCTATCTCTCTCTCTCTCCGTCCCCCTCACCAATTCCCTCTCTCTCTCTCTCCGTCCCCCTCACCAATTCCCTCTCTCTCTCTCTCCATCCCCCTCACCAATCGCCTCTCTCTCTCTCCGTCCCCCTTACCAATTCCCTCTCTCTCTCTCTCCGTCCCCCTCACCAATTTCCTCTCACTCTCTCTCTCTGTCCCCCTCACCAATTCCCTCTCTCTCTCTCTCCGTCCCCTCACCAATTCCCCCTCTCTCTCTCTCTCCATCCCCTCACCAATTCCCTCTCTCTCTCTCCTTCCCCCTCACCAATTCCCCTCTCTCTCTCTCTCCGTCCCCCTCACCAATTCCATCTCTCACTCTCTCTCTATCCACTCACCAATTCCCTCTCTCTCTCTCTCCGTCCCACTCACAAATTCCCCTCTCTCTCTCTCTCCGTCCCCCTCACCAATTCCCTCTCTCTCTCTCTCTCCATCCCCCTCACCAATTCCCTCTCTCTCTCTCTGTCCCCCTCACCAATTCCCTCTCTCTCTCTCTCCATCCCCCTCACCAATCGCCTCTCTCTCTCTCTGTCCCCTCACCAATTCCCTATCTCTCTCTCTCCGTCCCCCTCACCAATTTCCTCTCTCTCTCTCTCACCGTCCCCCTCACCAATTCCCTCTCTCTCTCTCTCCGTCCCCCTCACCAATTCCCTCTCTCTCTCTCTCTCCATCCCCCTCACCAATTCCCTCTCTCTCTCTTTCTCCGTCCCCCTCGCCAATTTCCTCTCTCTCTCTCTCCGCCCCCCTCACCAATACCCTCACTCTCTCTCTCTATCCCCCTCGCCAATTTCCTCTCTCTCTCTCTCCGTCCCCCTCACCAATTCCCCTCTCTCTCTCCGTCCCCCTCACCAATTCCCTCTCTCTCTCCGTCCCCCTCACCAATTCCCTCGCTCTCTCTCTCCATTCCATTTGCCAATTCCCTCTCTCTCTCTCTCCGTCCCCCTCATCAATTCCCCTCTCTCTCTCCGTCCCCCTCACCAATTCCCTCCATCTATCTCTCCATCCCCTCACCAATTCCCTCTCTCTCTCTCTCTCCATCCCCCTCACCAATTCCCGCTCTCTCTCTCTCCGTCCCACTCACCAATTCCCTCGCTCTCTCTCTCCGTCCCCCTCACCAATCCCCTCTCTCTCTCTCTCTCCATCCCCTCACCAATTCCCGCTCTCTCTCTCTCTCCATCCCCTCACCAATTCCCTCTCTCTCTCTCTCCTTCCCCCTCACCAATTCCCCTCTCTCTCTCTCTCCGTCCCCCTCACCAATTCCCTCTCTCTCTCTCTCTCCATCCACTCACCAATTCCCTCTCTCTCTCTCTCCGTCCCACTCACCAATTCCCCTCTCTCTCTCTCTCCGTCCCCCTCACCAATTCCCTCTCTCTCTCTCTCTCCATCCCCCTCACCAATTCCCTCTCTCTCTCTCTCTGTCCCCCTCACCAATTCCCTCTCTCTCTCTCTCTGTCCACCTCACCAATCCCCTCTCTCTCTCTCTCCATCCCCTCACCAATTCCCTCTCTCTCTCTCTCCATTCCCCTCACCAATCGCCTCTCTCTCTCTCTGTCCCCCTCACCAATTCCCTCTCTCTCTCTCTCCGTCCCCCTCACCAATTTCCTCTCTCTCTCTCTCTCCGTCCCCCTCACCAATTCCCTCTCTCTCTCTCTCCGTCCCCCTCACCAATTCCCTCTCTCTCTCTCTCTCCGTCCCCCTCACCAATTCCCTCTCTCTCTCTCTCTCCGTCCCCATCGCCAATTTCCTCTCTCTCTCTCTCCGTCCCCCTCACCAATACCCTCGCTCTCTCTCTCCATCCCCCTCGCCAATTTCCTCTCTCTCTCTCTCCGTCCCCCTCACCAATTCCCCTCTCTCTCTCCGTCCCCCTCACCAATTATCTCTCTCTCTCCGTCCCCCCCATCAATTACCTCGCTCTCTCTCTCCATCCCATTCGCCAATTCCCTCTCTCTCTCCGTCCCCCTCACCAATTCCCCTCTCTCTCTCCGTCCCCCTCACGAATTCCCCTCTCTCTCTCTCTCCGTCCCCCTCACCAATTCCCTCTCTCTCTCTCTCTCCATCCACTCACCAATTCCCTCTCTCTCTCTCTCCGTCCCACTCACCAATTCCCCTCTCTCTCTCTCTCCGTCCCTCTCACCAATCCTCTCTCTCTCTCCATCCCCTCACCAATTCCCTCTCTCACTCTCTCCGTCCCTCTCACCAATCCTCTCTCTCTCTCCATCCCCTCACCAATTCCCTCTCTCTCTCTCTCTCCATCCCCCTCACCAATTCCCTCTCTCTCTCTGTCCCCCTCACCAATTCCCTCTCTCTCTCTCTCCGTCCACCTCACCAATCCCCTCTCTCTCTCCGTCCCCCTCACCAATTCCCTCTCTCTCTCTCTCCGTCCCCCTCACCAATTCCCTCTCTCTTCTCTCTGTCCCCCTCACCAATTCCCTCTCTCTCTCTCTCCTTCCCCCTCACCAATTCCCTCTCTCTCGCTCTCCATCCTCCTCACCAATTCCCTCTCTCTCTCTCTCTCCGTCCCCCTCGCCAATTTCCCTCTCTCTCTCTGCGTCCCCCTCACACATTCCCTCTCTCTCTCCGTCTCCCTCACCAATTCCCCTCTCTCTCTCCGTCCCCCTCACCAATTCCCCTCTCTCTCTCCGTCCCCCTCACCAATTCCCTCTCTCTCTCTCTCCGTCGCCCTCACCAATTCCCTCTCTCTCTCTCTCCATCCCCCTCACCAATTCCCTCTCTCTCTCTCTCCGTCCCCCTCACCAAATTCCCTCTCTCTCTCTCTCCGTCCCCCTCACCAATTCCCCTCTCTCTCTCTGTCCCCCTCACCAATTCCGTCTCTCTCTCTCTCCGTCCCCCTCACCAATTCCCCTCTCTCTCTCCGTCCCCCTCACCAATTCCCTCGCTCTCTCTCTCCGTCCCCCTCACCAATTCCCTCTCTCTCTCTCTCCGTCACCCTCACCAATTCCCCTCTCTCTCTCTTTCCATTTCCCTCACCAATTCCCTCGCTCTCTCTCTCCGTCCCCCTCACCAATTCCCTCTCTCTCTCTCTCCATCGCCGTCACCAATTCCCTCTCTCTCTCCATCACCCTCTCCAATTACCTCTCTATCTCCATCCCCCTCACTAATTCCCTCTCTCTCTCTCTCCGTCCCCCTCACCAATTCCCCTCTCTCACTCCATCCCCCTCACCAATTCCCTCTCTCTCTCAGTCCCCCTCGCCAATTTCCTCTCTCTCTCTCTCCATCCCCCTCACCATTCCCTCTATCTCTCTCCGTCCCCCTCACCAATACCCTCTCGCTCTCTCTCCGTCCCCCTCATCAATCCCCATTTCTCTCTCCATCCCCTCACCAATTCTCTCTATCTCGCTCCATCCACTCACCAATTCCCTCTCTCTCTCTCTCCATCCGCCTCACCAATTCCCCTCTCTCTCTCTCTCCGTCCCCCTCACCAATTCCCTCTCTCTCTCTCTCTCCATCCCCCTCACCAATTCCCTCTCTCTCTCTCTCTCCGTCCCGCTCACCAATTCCCTCTCTCTCTCTCTCCGTCCCCCTCACCAATTCCCTCTCTCTCTCTCTCCATCCCCCTCACCAATTCCGTCTCTCTATCTCTCTCTCCGTCCCCCTCACCAAATTCCTCTCCCTCTCTCTCCGTCCGCCTCACCAATTCCCTCTCTCTCTCTCCGTCCCCCTCACCAATTCCCTCTCTCCCTCTCTCCGTCCCTCTCACCAATCCTCTCTCTCTCTCCGTCCCCCTCACCAATTCCCTCTCTCTCTCTCTCCATTCCCCTCACCAATTCCCACTCTCTCTCTCTCCATCACCCGCACCAATTCCCTCTCTCTCTCTCTCCATCCCCCTCACCAATTCCCCTCTCTCGCTCCATCCCCCTCACCAATTCCCTCTCTCTCTCTCCGTCCCCCTCACCAATTCCCTCTCTCTCTCTCTCTCCGTCCCCCTCGCCAATTTCGTCTCTCTCTCTCTCCGTCCCCCTCACCAATTCCCTCTCTCTCTCTCTCCATCCCCCTCACCAATTCCCTCTCTCTCTCTCTCTCCATCACCCTCACCAATTCCCTCTCTCTCTCCGTCCCCCTCACCAATTCCCCTCTCTCTCTCCATCCCCCTCACCAATTCCCTCTCTCTCTCTCTCCGTCCCCCTCACCAATTCCCCTCTCACTCTCCATCCCCCTCACCAATTCCCTCTCTCTCTCCGTCCCCCTCACCAATTCCCTCTCTCTCTCCATCCCCCTCACCAATTCCCTCTCTCTCTCTCTCCGTCCCCCTCACCAATTCCCCCTCTCTCTCTCCGTCCCCCTCACCAATTCCCCTCTCTCTCTCTCCGTCCCCCTCACCAATTCCCTCTCTCTCTCTCTCCGTCCCCCTCACCAATTCCCTCTCTCTCTCTCTCTCCGTCCCCCTCACCAATTCCCTCTCTCTCTCTCTCTGTCCCCCTCACCAATCCCCTCTCTCTCTCTATCCGTCCCCCTCACCAATTCCCTCTCTCTCCCTCTCCGTCCCCCTCACCAATTCCCCTCTCTCTCTCCGTCCTCCTCATCAATTCCCCTCTCTCTCTCCGTCCCTCTCCCCAATTCCCCTCTCTCTCTCCGTCCCCCTCATCAATTCCCTCTCTCTCTCTCTCCATCCCTCTCCCCAATTCCCCTCTCTCTCTCCGTCCCCCTCACCAATTCCCTCTCTCTCTCTCGCTCCATCCCCCTCACCAATTCCCTCTCTCTCTCTCTCCGTCCCTTCACCAATTCCCTCTCTCTCTCTCTCCATCCCCCTCACCAATTCCCTCTCTCTCTCTCTCCGTCCCGCTCACCAATTCCCTCTCTCTCTCTCTCCGTCCCCCTCACCAATTCCCTCTCTCTCTCTCTCCATCCCCCTCACCAATTCCGTCTCTCTCTCTCTCTCTCCGTCCCCCTCACCAAATTCCTCTCCCTCTCTCTCCGTCCGCCTCACCAATTCCCTCTCTCTCTCTCCGTCCCCCTCACCAATTCCCTCTCTCTCTCTCTCCGTCCCTCTCACCAATCCTCTCTCTCTCTCCGTCCCCCTCACCAATTCCCTCTCTCTCTCTCTCCATCCCCCTCACCAATTCCCTCTCTCTCTCTCTCCATCACCCTCACCAATTCCCTCTCTCTCTCTCTCCATCCCCCTCATCAATTCCCCTCTCTCGCTCCATCCCCCTCACCAATTCCCTCTCTCTCTCTCTCCGTCCCCCTCACCAATTCCCTCTCTCTCTCTCTCTCCGTCCCCCTCGCCAATTTCCTCTCTCTCTCTCTCTCCGTCCCCCTCACCAATTCCCTCTCTCTCTCTCTCCATCCCCCTCACCAATTCCCTCTCTCTCTCTCTCCATCACCCTCACCAGTCCCCTCTCTCTCTCCGTCCCCATCACCAATTCCCCTCTCTCTCTCCATCCCCCTCACCAATTCCCTCTCTCTCTCTCTCCGTCCCCCTCACCAATTCCTCTCTCACTCTCCATCCCCCTCACCAATTCCCTCTCTCTCTCCGTCCCCCTCACCAATTCCCTCTCTCTCTCCATCCCCCTCACCAATTCCCTCTCTCTCTCTCTCTCCGTCCCCCTCACCAATTCCCCCTCTCTCTCTCTCCGTCCCCCTCACCAATTCCCCTCTCTCTCTCTCCGTCCCCCTCACCAATTCCCTCTCTCTCTCTCTCCGTCCCCCTCACCAATTCCCTCTCTCTCTCTCTCCGTCCCCCTCACCAATTCCCCTCTCTCTCTCCGTCCCCCTCATCAATTCCCCTCTCTCTCTCCGTCCCCCTCACCTATTCCCCTCTCTCTCTCCGTCCCACTCACCAATTCCCCTCTCTCTCTCTCCGTCCCTCTCCCCAATTCCCCTCTCTCACTCCGTCCCCCTCACCAATTCCCTCTCTCTCTCTCTCCATCCCTCTCCCCAATTCCCCTCTCTCTCTCCGTCCCCCTCACCAATTCCCTCTCTCTCTCTCTCCATCCCCCTCACCAATTCCCTCTCTCTCTCTCTCCGTCCCTTCACCAATTCCCTCTCTCTCTCTCTCCGTCCCCCTCACCAATTCCCTCTCTCTCTCTCTCCGTCCCCCTCACCAATTCCCTCTCTCTCTCTCTCCGTCCCCGTCACCAATTCTCTCTCTCTCTCTCTCCGTCCCCCTCACCAATTCTCTCTCTCTCTCTCCGTCCCCGTCACCAATGCCCTCTCTCTCTCTCTCCGTCCCCCTCACCAATTCCCTCTCTCTCTCTCTCCATCCCCCTCACCAATTCCCTCTCTCTCTCTCTCCATCCCCCTCACCAATTCCCTCTCTCTCTCTCCGTCCCCCTCACCAATTCCCTCTCTCTCTCTCTCCGTCCCCCTCACCAATTCCCCTCTCTCTCTCCGTCCGCCTCACCCATTCCCTCTCTCTCTCTCTCCATCCCCCTCACCAATTCCCTCTCTCTCTCTCTCCGTCCCCCTCACCAATTCCCTCTCGCTCTCTCTCCGTCCCCCTCACCAATTTCCCTCTCTCTATACATCCCCCTCACCAATTCCCTCTCTCTCTCTCTCCATCCCTCTCCCCAATTCCCCTCTCTCTCTCTGTCCCCCTCACCAATCCCCTCTCTCTCTCTCCATACCCCTCACCAATTCCCTCTCTCTCTCTCCGTTCCCCTCACCAATTCCCTCTCTCTCGCTCCGTCCCCCTCACCAATTCCCTCTCTCTCTCTCTCTCCGTCCCCCTCGCCAATTTCCTCTCTCTCTCTCTCTCCGTCCCCCTCACCAATTCCCTCTCTCTCTCTCTCCATCCCCCTCACCAATTCCCTCTCTCTCTCTCTCCATCACCCTCACCAATTCCCTCTCTCTCTCCGTCCCCCTCACCAATTCCCCTCTCTCTCTCCATCCCCCTCACCAATTCCCTCTCTCTCTCTCTCCGTCCCCCTCACCAATTCCTCTCTCACTCTCCATCCCCCTCACCAATTCCCTCTCTCTCTCCGTCCACCTCACCAATTCCCTCTCTCTCTCCATCCCCCTCACCAATTCCCTCTCTCTCTCTCTACATCCCCCTCACCAATTCCCTCTCTCTCTCTCTCCATCCCCCTCACCAATTCCCTCTCTCTCTCTATCCGTCCCCCTCACCAATTCCCCCTCTCTCTCTCTCCGTCCCCCTCACCAATTCCCTCTCTCTCTCTCTCCTTCCCCCTCACCAATTCCCTCTCTCTCTCTCTCTCCGTCCCCCTCACCAATTCCCTCTCTCTCTCTCTCCGTCCCCCTCATCAATCCCCGCTCTCTCTCTCTCCGTCCCCCTCACCAATTCCCTCTTTCTCTCTCTCCGTTCCCCTCACCAATTCCCTCTCTCTCGCTCCGTCCCCCTCACCAATTCCCCTCTCTCTCTCCGTCCCCCTCACCAATTCCCCTCTCTCTCTCCGTCCCCCTCACCTATTCCCCTCTCTCTCTCCGTCCCCCTCACCAATTCCCCTCTCTCTCTCTCCGTCCCTCTCCCCAATTCCCCTCTCTCTCTCCGTCCCCCTCTCCAATTCCCTCTCTCTCTCTCTCTCTGTCCCCCTCACCAATTCCCTCTCTCTCTCTCTCTCTCTGTCCCCCTCACCAATTCCCTCTCTCTCTCTCTCCATTCCCCTCACCAATCCCCTCGCTCTCTCTCTCCATCCCCCTCACCAATTCCCTCTCTCTCTCTTCCTCCATCCCCCACACCAATTCCCTCTCTCTCTCTCTCTCTGTCCCCCTCACCAATCCCCTCTCTCTCTCTCCATACCCCTCACCAATTCCCTCTCTCTCTCTCCGTTCCCCTCACCAATTCCCTCTCTCTCGCTCCGTCCCCCTCACCAATTCCCTCTCTCTCTCTCTTTCCCCCTCACCAATTCCCTCTCTCTCTCTCTCTGTCCTCCTGACCAATTCCCTCTCTCTCTCTCTGTCCCCCTCACCAATTCCCTCTCTCTCTCTCTCCATTCCCCTCACCAATCCCCTCGCTCTCTCTCTCCATCACCTTCACCAATTCCCTCTCTCTCTCTCTCCGTCCCCCTCACCAATTCCCTCTCTCTCTCTCTCTCTCCATCCCCCTCACCAATTCTCTCTCTCTCTCTCTCTGTCCCCCTCACCAATTCCCTCTCTCTCTCTCTGTCCCCCTCACCAATTCCCTCTCTCTCTCTCCATCCCCCTCACCAATCCCCTCTCTCTCTCTCTCCATCGCCCTCACCAATTCCCCTCTCTCTCTCCGTCCCCCTCACCAATCCCCTCTCTCTCTCTGTCCCCTTCACCAATTCCCTCTCTCTCTCTCTCCATCCCTCTCACCAATTCCCCTCTCTCTCACTCTTTCCCCCTCACCAATTCCCTCTCTCTCTCCGTCCCTCTCACTAATTCCCCTTCCTCTCCGTCCCCCTCACCAATTCCCCTCTCTCTCTCCATTCCTCTCACCAATTCCCCTCTCTCTCTCCGTCCCTCTCACTATTTCCCCTCTCTCTCCGTCCCCCTCACCAATGCCCCTCTCTCTTTCTCTCCGTCCCCCTCACCAATGCCCCTCTCTCTTTCTCTCTGTCCCACTCACCAATTCCCCTTTCCGTGTCGCCCATCCCTCTCACCAAATCCCCTCTCTCTCTCTCTCTGTCCCACTCACCAATTCCCCTTTCCGTGTCGCCCATCGCTCTCACCAAATCCCCTCTCTCTCTCTCTACGTCCCCCTCACCAATTCCCCTTTCCGTGTCGCCCATCCCTCTCACCAAATCCCCTCTCTCTCTCTCTCCTTCTCCCTCACCAATTCCCCTCTCCCTGACTCCGATCTGCTCCCCATGTGAATCCAGCGAGTTTCTTGATCAAGTTGACCCTACTCTTTAGTTTCTTCCCAAGATTCTGGAGATGTTGTCTATCTGACAGGAGGCGATCCTGAATAGGATCTGTTTACCTCTGAGTCGCAATAGGAAACTTTCAAAGCTTGGTTTGCTTGATGGGTGTTGAGGTGGAATGTCGAGGTGCTGATCTTTTGCGGGTTTGACCGGAGTCGCCATCGGTGGAAGTAGGCCTCCATCCTCTGTAAATCACTGGTCAGGGACTCCTCGGTGATGGACAGAGTTGTGTTTTGCGTGCCCAAGGCAATGTCATCAGAGTATACGACCTTGCGGGACTGTATTTCGGGCAGATCACTGGTGTAAACATTGAATAACATGGGTGGCAGGACAGAATCCTTTGGGATTCCGTTGTTCAATGTCCTGTATCTGCTCTTCTGGCTGCTCGTGTACACATGGAAGCGTCAGTTGCTAAGCAAGAAGTTGAGAAGATGGATCGTTGTTGCGCAGGGCAAAATGAGGGAGCTTGAGAAGCAGGCCATGCTTTGTACCGTGTCATACACCTGACTGGTCCACCAAAGCGTCATGGTCCTGAGCTGGTGTGGGACGCCTGCGTCGATGTGCGTTGCTCGGGGCAGTTCCAGCCGCTCCGGAAGCCCACTTGCTCCTTGGGGATGGTTGGCTCGATGCTGGGGGCTGGACTGTGCGATAGCAGCCTCCCCAGCACTTTATAACAAGTGAGGAGATCGGGCAGTAGCTGGAGACTTCACAAGTGTTCCTCCCCTGCTTCAGGAGGGCAATTATTTCAAGTCTCCCTCCAAGTGGTGGGATTTTATCAGTCGCCAATACCTCGGAGAGGGAGGAGTTCAACCAGCTCTTCACTCTGGATCCCAGTGCCTTTATCAATTCTGGGTAAACACCATCTGGGCCAGCAGTGTTTCCCAATTTGGTTGTGGGAGGGGCAACGTTTAGTCCATCCCCGGTGAGTGGGTCAGACATCGTTGGCGAAAGGTCCCACTTCACCTGGCGTCAGAATTCTTTGCCCCCCCGGAGCCTTCGATGCTCCATCCCGAGTGGGTGCAATGGTGCCCTCTCTGATGGCCATCCTGTGTCTATAGGTGGGGCTTTCCTGCTGGAGTGAGCGAAGTCACGCTTCTCCACAAGGCTCCCCACCGTTCACGCCCCACCGAGGTCAGTGGTGGCTGTGGTTGGGTTCTTGTTCAGCGATTACTCCTGGCCTAGAGCCTCGCTTTCTTCCATCCAACAAGGAATATGTGTCTTTCTAAACCCCCAAGGTACACTGCGTTTTGTGGCAGCTTTAATAATTCCTATAAGTCTGTTGAAGCCTTTGATGGTTGGTGGAATCCACCTGATGTTGGTGCCAACTGAGCTTTGGCAGGTTTCCCAGTCTGCTGTTTTGAAGTTCCATCGTGGTTCCGGTGTTGATGTAATGACAGGAATTCCGATGCCAGCGTTGATGATTGAAACATAGAAACGTAGAAAATAGGTGCAGGAATAGGCCATTCGGCCCTTCGAGCCTGCACCACCATTCAATAAGATCATGGCTTTCTCTCCATACCCCTTGATCCCTTTCACCATAAGGGCCATATCTAACTCCCTCTTGAATATATCCAACGAACTGGCATCAACAACTCTCTGCGGTAGAGAATTCCACAGGTTAACAACTCTCTGAGTGAAGAAGTTTCTCCTCATCTCAGTCCTAAATGGTTTACCCCTTATCCTTAGACTGTGTCCCCTGGTTTTGGACTTCCCCAACGTCGGGAACATTCTTCCTGCAACTCACCTGTCCAGTCCCATCAGAATCTTATATGTTTCTATGAGATTCTCCCTCATTCTTCTAAACTCCAGTGAATAAAGGCCCAGTCGATCCAGTCTCTCCACATATGTCATTGAGGGCCTGCTGGGAGAGTTTTTGAGAATGGTTCTGGAGGCGATGATTGGGTTTCCTTTGCTGTCGTCAGAGAGGAAACATCGGTCTGGGTTATCATCTCTTTGCCACCTTGATGAAGGAAACGTAACTCGATCTTTGGTGTCAAAAAGGAGGAATTTATTCTGCAGTGAGGTTACTGTACAATTGTTTCTCCATTATAGCTGGTGCCTGTATAGCCCGACATGGTGTGGTGGCTATTAAAGTCTCGGAGATGGGTGGATGGAGCAGGGAGTCAGACCATGGTCCGAGGGGTGGTTGGCAGACACTGGAGATTATCAGCTCTTGCAGCAGATATTAGAAATATAGACTAGGGAGACATAGACTGATGGGTGATAAATGTCCACAACTCTGGGAATGTGTCCTGGAGACTAGGAATGTGACCCGGAGACTGGGAATGTGTCCTGGAGACTAGGAATGTGACCCGGAGACTGGGAATGTATCCCGGAGACTGGGAATGTGTCCTGGAGACTGGGAATGTTCCCGGAGGCTGGGAATGTGTCCTGGAGACTGGTAATGTGACCCGGAGACTGGGAATGTTCCTGGAGACTGGGAATGTGTCCTGGAGACTGGGAATGTGACCCGGAGACTGGGAATGTTCCCGGAGACTGGGAATGTGTCCTGGAGACTGGGAATGTGACCCGGAGACTGGGAATGTTCCCGGAGACTGGGACTGTGTCGCGGAGACTGGGAATGTGACCCAGAGACTGGGAATACTGGGAATGTGTTCTGGAGACTGGGAATGTTCCCAGAGACTGGGAATGTGTCCCGGAGACTGGGAATGTGTCCTGGAGACTGGGAGTCTGTCCTGGAGACTGTGTCCAGAGTTTGGGAGCATGTTCCAGAGCCTGGGGTAGGTTCCAGTCTGGGCAATGTATTATAGACCTTGCTGGAAATCGAGCTGACAGCAGCGAGGGCAAAGAGAATCTGGAACCGCGATAAATGACGGGACCAACTGTGTCTCTCCTTAACCAAAGATTGAGAACGAAACAGAGAGATGGCAGTGAGTGAATTAGAGTCAAATGAGAAATAAAGAGAGGGAAAGAAAGATTGGTGTGATATATCCTTACGACATACAAACATAGACACATAGAAAATAGGTGCAGGAGTAGGCCATTTGGCCCTTCGAGCCTGCACCACCATTCAATAAGATCATGGCTGATCATTCACCTCAGTACCCCTTTCGTGCTTTCTCTCCATACCCCTTGATCACTTTAGCCATAAGGACCATATCTAACTCCCTCTTGAATATATCCAACGAACTGGCATCAACAACTCTCTGCGGCAGGGAATTCCACAGGTTAACAACTCTCTGAGTGAAGAAGTTTCTCCTCATCTCAGTCCTAAATGGCCTACCCCTTATCCTAAGACTGTGTCCCCTGGTTCTGGACTTCCCCAACATCGGGAACATTCTTCCTGCATCAAACATGTCCAGTCCCGTCATAATTTTATATGTTTCTATGAGATCCCCTCTCATCCTTCTAAACTCCAGTGAATACAGGTCCAGTCGATCCAATCTGTCCTCATAAGTCAGTCCTGCCATTCCTGGAATCAGTCTGGTGAACCTTCGCTGCACTCTCTCAATAGCAAGAATGTCCTTCCTCAGATTAGGAGACCAAAACTGAACACAATATTCCAGGTGAGGCCTAACTAAGGTCCTGTAGAACTGCAGTAAGACCTCCCTGCTCCTATACTCAAATCGCCTAGCTATGAAGGCCAACATATCATTTGCCTTCTTCACCGCCTGCTGTACCTGCATGCCAACTTTCAATGACTGATGTACCATGACACTCAGGTCACGTTGCACCTCCCCTTTTCCTAATCTGCCACTATTCAGATAATATTCTGCCTTTGTGTTTTTGCCACCAAAGCGGGTAACCTCACATTTATCCGTATTGTACTGCACCTGCCATGCATTTTCCCACTCACCTAACCTGCAGCTTCTTACCATCCTCCTCACAGCTCACACCGCCATCCAGCTTAGTGTCATCTGCAAACTTGGAGATATTACACTCAATTCCTTTATCTCAATCATTGATGTATATTGTAAATAGTTGGGGTCCCAGCACTGAGCCCTGCGGCACTCCACTAGTCACTGCCTGCCATTCTGAAAAGGACCTGTTAATCCTGACTTTCTGCTTCCTGTCTGCCAACCAGCTCTCTATCCACGTCAGTACATTACCCCCAATACCATGTGCTTTAATTTTGCACACCAATCTCTTGTGTGGGACCTTGTCAAAAGCCTTTTGAAAGTCCAAATACACCACATCCACTGGTTCTCCCTTGTCCACTCTACTAGTTACATCCTCAAAAAATTCTAGAAGATTTGTCAAACATGATTTCCCTTTCATAAATCCATGCTGACTTGGACCGATTCTGTCACTGCTTTCCAAATGCGCTGCTATTACATCCTTAATGATTGATTCCAACATTTTCCCCACTACTGATGTCAGGCTAACCAGTCTATAATTACCCGTTTTCTCTCTCCCTCCTTTCTTAAAAAGTGGTGTTACATTAGCTACCCTCCAGTCCATAGGAACTGATCCAGAGTCAATAAACTTTTGGAAAATGATCACCAATGCATCCACTATTTGTAGGGCCACCAATTTCCTGCCTAATAAGGATTTCCTTCAGTTCCTCCTTCTCACTAGACCCTCGGTCCTCTAGTATTTCCGGAAGGTTATTTGTGTCTTCCTTCGTGAAGACAGAATCAAAGTATTTGTTCAACTGGTCTGCCATTTCTTTGTTCCCCATTTTAAATTCACCCGAATCTGACTGCAAGGGGCCTATGTTTGTCTTCACTAATCTTTTTCTCTTCGCATATCTATAGAAGCTTTTGCAGTCAGTTTTTATGTTCCCAGCTAGCTTCCTCTCACGCTCTATTTTCCCCCTCCTAATTAAACCCTTTGTCCACCTCTGCTGGATTCTAAATTTCTCCCAGTCCTCAGGTTTGCTACTTTTTCTGGACAATTTATATGCCTCTTCCTTGGATTTAACACTATCCTTAATTTCCCTTGTAAGCCACGGTTGAGCCACCTTCCCAGTTTTATTTTTACTCCAGACAGGGATGTACAATTGTTGAAGTTCATCCATGTGATCTTTAAATGTTTGCCATTGCCTATCCACCATCAACCCTTTAAGTATCATTCGCCAGTCTATTCTAGCCAATTTACACCTCATACATCACTAACAGAAGCACACACACACAAGAAGTACACAGAAACAGTCATCATGTGACTGTGCCACATGACCCTTTTATTGTAATGACATCAGTAGTTGTATTACCTCGGTAGTCCACTGGGGGGATCGCTATTGCAATTGGATTAAGAAAGAAAGCAAGAGATGGGAAGGAACAGTAACAAAAAAAGAAAAATAATTAAATCTGTCGGAATTTGCTGTCTGCAGGAATGTGTCACAGTTGCACTGCCTTTCTGGGCTGGAGTGGTTGAGTGGCAGTGCAGTAACAATCATCACCTTGTTAGAGGGTACTTGCACCGTTCAGTTTGTGTCCTAACTTTGCGGCGAGTTTTATAAGCAAGATATGTGCAAATGCAACAAGTTGTGAAAAATAATGAAGAGGTTGAGGGCGAGATGCCGTGTGTGCGCAAATCGAGCAGCAAGTTCTGGAGATTGGCAATTCACGGTGCAGCTTTGTCCCCGGAACTTGATAGGCAATTTGTGCATCAATAACGGCTTGAACTCGACAATACTTGCCCAGCGAGGGTTGCTGGGTTGCCTGAGCCACCGCACCCTATTGGACAAACTTTTTCAATCCATCGACGTGTGTGTGAAGGGGCAGAGTGGCCAAGGGCTGAGGCCCACTTGAGTTGTCTGTGGGTTTTATTCTCCGAGGGGAATTGAGGGTGAGCCTTGCTGTGTATATGGCCCTCCCCATGCCGGGAGCTGTTCTGTGATTCAACAGTTGCCGTGTGGAGTTGCTGGTTGAGACAGGAAGCTGTGGTTTCAGTCTGGGCCGGGCCGCTAAAGGCAGCAGCCGTTCTCATTCTGCTCACAGCCCGGAGCGACGCAGTCAGCTCGCACGCCTCTCCACGATCGATCGTTCCGCACCCGGCTCTCCACACTCCGGCAGCAAACCCCCTTGCTCAGGGCGGAGATGGTCTCCTTTCTCTGTGAGTACACCTCCCCATGTAACTTTTTGGATTACTGATGTGGACAGCGTGCTCCGACACAGCGCTCACGCTGCAGGCTGCGTTATTTATAGAGTGCTCACTGATCGCCCAGCAACGCCTCCCCAAAGCCTGTTGTTTATCGATGGGGTACAGTCAAGAGACAGCCCATGGGGGCACTGACTCTCACTGGGGTACGGGTCCCACACACACTGACTCTCACTGGGGTACGGGTCCCACACACACTGACTCTCACTGGGGTACGGGTCCCACACACACTGACTCTCACTGGGGTACGGGTCCCACACACACTGACTCTCACTGGGGTACAGGTTCCACACACACTGACTCTCACTGGGCTCCAGGTCCCATATATACTGACTCTCACTGGGGTATGGGTCCCACACACACTGACTCTCACTGGGGTATGGGTCCCACACACACTGACTCTCACTGGGGTACGGGTCCCACACACACTGACTCTCACTGGGGTATGGGTCCCACACACACTGACTCTCACTGGGGTATGGGTCCCACACACACTGACTCTCACTGGGGTACGGGTCCCACACACACTGACTCTCACTGGGGTATGGGTCCCACACACACTGACTCTCACTGGGGTACGGGTCCCACACACACTGACTCTCACTGGGGTACAGGTTCCACACACACAGACTCTCACTGGGCTCCAGGTCCCATATATACTGACTCTCACTGGGGTATGGGTCCCACACACACTGACTCTCACTGGGGAACAGTTCCACACACACTGACTCTCACTGGGGTACGGGTCCCACACACACTGACTCCCACTGGGGAACAGTTCCACACACACTGATTCTCACTTGGGTATGGGTCCCACACACTGACTCTCACTGGGGTACGGGTTCCACACACACTGACTCTCACTGGGGAACAGTTCCACACACACTGACTCTCACTGGGATATGGGTCCCATGGGTAGTGACTGCACTCCAGTAACTTACGTGGCTGACTGTACTTTGATGTGTGTTTCTCACACTGGACAATGAGTGTTGACAGGATATTCAACTCTAGGAGCATCACAGCTTAGCACAATCCTGTCTCCAGAGGGGAACAAACAGTAAATGGGACCAATTGCCCAACACTATATAGCTCGGCGAAAATCCACCCATAACTGAGCAAATGTAAAGTAAATTGATTAAAAGCAGTGAGATTCTGCCAAATCGTGATTGGTCCCGAGAATTATCTTTCTGTAACAATGCACCAAATCCCCATGATCCAACGGCAAGCTCCATTATTGTGTCAGAGATGTAACTTCTTTACATTATATAAATGAACTATAAGACATGTTGGTAAAATACCTCAACGAGTGTGCGAGATGTGGTGCTGGGACTGGTTATTGTGAATTATTCTGTGCGAGGGGTAACCCTCAGTGTACATGTTGCTGTGCATGAGAGAGTCAGTGCAACATGGACAGGAACACAGGCTGATCCAGCCCACCCACCCGCTGGGCCGAGAGAACATAAGAACATAAGAAATAGGAACAGGAGTAGGCCATTTGGCCCCTCGAGCCTGCTCCGCCATTCAATAAGATCATGGCTGATCTGATCTTGGCCTCAACTCCACTTCCCTGCCTGCTCCCCATAACCCTTAACTCCCTTATCGTTCAAAAATCTGTCTATCGCCACCTTAAATATGTTCAATGACCCAGTCTCCACAGCTCTCTGGGGCAGAGAATTCCAAAGATTCACAACCCTCTGAGAGAAGAAATTCCTCATCTCCATCTTAAATGGGCGGCCCCTTATTCTGAAACTATGCCCCCTAGTTCTAGATTCCCCCACGAGAGGAAACATCCTCTCTGCATCTACCCTGTCAAACCCCCTCAGTATCTTATATGTTTCAATAAGATCACATCTCATTCTTCTAAATTCCAATGAATATAAGTCCAACCTGCTCAACCTTTTCTCTTAAGACAACCCCTTCATCTCAGGAATCAACCTCGTGAACCTTCTCTGAACAGCCTCCGATGCAAGTATATCCTTCCTTAAATAAGGAGACCAGAACTGTACGCAGTACTCCAGGTGTGGTCTCACCAATGTATTACATTCAAAACAAAGGCATACAAAGTTGCGTCAAATAGTGTAAAGCCAGAGGATTGGGGATTTTTTAGAAATCAGCAAATGATGACTAAAAAAATTATAAAGAGAGAGAAGATCATTTATGAGAGTAAACTAGCAAGAAGTATAGAAGCAGACAGTAAAAGCTTCTACAGGTATATAAAAAGGAAGAGAGTAGCTAAAGTAAACATTGGTCCCTTAGAGGATGAGACTGGAGAATTAATTCACTGGATTCTGGAGAGCTCCCAGCGGATTGGAAAACCACAAATGTAACGCCCCTATTTAAGAAAGGAGGGAGACAGAAAACAGGAATCTATCGACCAGTTCGCCTAACATCTGTTATTGGGAAAATGCTGGAGTCCATTATTAAGAAAGTATGGTTTTATGAAAGGTAAATCATGTTTGGCAGATTTGCTGGAGTTCTGTAAGGATGTAACGAGCAGGGTGGATAAGGGGGAGCCAGTGATTGTGGTGTATTTAGATTTCCAGAAGGCATTCGATAAGGTGCCATGGATAGAGGATTGGCTAACTAACAGAAAACAGAGAGTCGGTATAAATGGATCATTTTCCGGTTGGCAAACAGTAACTAGTGGGGTGCCACAGGGATCAGGGCTGGGGCCTCAACTATTTACAATCTATAATAATGACTTGGATGAAGGGACTGAGTGTAATGTAGCCACATTTGCTGATGATACAAAGATAGGTGGGAAAGCAAGTTGTGAGGAGGACACAAAAAATCTGCAAAGGGATATAGACTGGCTAAGTGAGTGGGCAAAATTTGGCAGAAAATCTAATATGGAAAATGTGAAAATGTGAAGATATTTTATAAATATATTAAGGGCAAGAGGTTAACTAAAGAAATGGTAGGAACTATTAGACACCATGAGCGTAATCTATGTATGGAGGTGGAAGACGTGGGTATGGTTCTTAATGAATACTTTGCGTCTGTTTTCACAAAAGAGAGGGGTGATGCAGACACTATTATCGAGGAGGAGGACTGTGAAATATTAGATGAAATAAACATAGTGAGAGAGGAGGTATTAAGGGGTTTAGCAGTTTTGAAAGTGGATAGGTCCCCAGGCCCAGATGAAATGTATCCCAGGCTGTTAAGCGAAGCAAATGAGGTAATAGCAGAGGCTCTGACCATCATTTTCCAGTCCTCTCTGGCTACAGGTGTGGTGCCAGAGGATTGGAGGACTGCTAATGTGGTATCCTTGTTTAAAAAGGGAGAGAGGGATAGGCCGAGTAATTACAGGCCAGTCAGCCTAACCTCAGTGGTGGGAAAATTATTGGAAAAAATCCTGATGGACATGATAAATCTTCACTTAGAAAGGCATGGATTAATCAAGATAGTCAGCACGGATTTCTTAAGGGAAGGTCGTGTCTGACTAACTTGATTGAATTATTTGAGAAGGTAACCAGGAGGGTCGGTGAGGGCATTGCGTATGATGTAGTGTATATGGATTTTAGCAAAGCTTTTGATAAGTTCCCACATGGCAGACTGCTCACAAATGTAAAAGCCCATGGGATCCAGGGCAAAGTGGCAAGTTGGATCCAAAATTGGCTCAGAGGCAGGAAGCAAAGGGTAATAGTCGATGCGTGTTTTTGTGACTGGAAGGTGGGGTTCCGCAGGGCTCAGTACTGGGTGCCTTGCTTTTTGTGATATACATCAATGATCTAGACTTGATTATAAGGGGTATGATTAAGAAGTTTGCAGATGATACTAAAATCGGCTGTGCGGTTGATAATGAAGAAGAAAGCTGCGGACTGCAGGAAGATATCACTGAACAGGTCAGGTGGGCAGAACAGTGGCAAATGGAATTCAATCCAGAGAAGTGTGAGGTAATGCATTTGGGAAGGGCTAACAAGGAAAGGGAATACACATTACATGGTAGGATACTGAGAAGTGTAGAGGAACAAAGGGACCTTGGAGTGCAGGTCCACAGATCCCTGAAAGTAGCAGTCCAGGTAGATAAGGTGGTTAAGAAGGCATACAGAATACTTGCCTTTATTAGCCGAGGCATAGAATATAAGAGCACGGGGGGTTATGCTTGAACTGTATAAAACACTGGTTAGGCCACAGCTAGAGTACTGCGTGCAGTTCTGATCACCATATTACAGGAAGGACTTAATTGCACTGGAGAGGGTACAGAGGAGATTTATGAGGATGTTGCCGGGATTGGTGAATCTAAGCTATGAGGAAAGATTGGATAGGCTGGGTTTGTTTTCAAAGAGGAGGCTGAGGGAAACCTCATTAAGGTGTATAAAATTATGAGGGACCTGGATAGAGTGGACAGAAAGGGCCTATTTCCCTTGGCAGAGGGATCAACAACCGGGGGCATCAATTTAATGTAATTGGTAGAAGGTTTAGAGGGGATTTGAGGGGAAATTTCTTCAGGAACTCACTGCCTGAAAGGATGGTAGAGGCAGAAACCCTCACCACATTTAAGAAGTACTTGGATGTGCACCTGAAGTGCCGTAACCTGCAGGGTTACGGACCTAGAGCTGGAAAGTGGGATTAAGCTGGATAGCTCTTGTTGGCCAGCATGGACAAAATGGGCCGAAATGGCCTCATTCCGTGCTGTAAATTTCTATGATTCTACAATATGAGTTTATCCACTTTGGTAGGAAAAATAAAAAAGCAAATTATTATTTAAATGGAGAGAGATTACAAAATGCTGCGGTACAGAGGGATCTGGAGGTCTATGTACATGAAACACAAAAAGTTAGTATGCAGGCACAGCAAGTAATTAGGATGCTTTTAGTGTCTTCTACCATGAAGACCATTACAAAATATTTGTTCAATGTCTCTGCCATTTCCCTGTTTCCCATTATTAATTCCCCAGTTTGATCCTCTAAGGGACCAACGTTTACTTTAGCTACCCTCTTCCTTGCAGCCTTCTGCCCAAATACACACTTCAGGTGCACTACCATCTGACACCTGACCCCCACAGTGTCCAGTCTGACCCTTGACCCCTGAGCAATGTCCAATCTGACCCCTGACCTCGAGCGATGTTCAGTCTGACCCCTGACCCCCCAGTAGTGACTAGTCTGATCCCTGACCCCCGAGCAATGTCCAATCTGACCCCTGACCCCAGCAATGTCCAGACCCATTGCTGGACCCAACTAACTAGGGTTTTATTGAGTCTTGTGAACATCGCATGACTGGCTCAGCCACTCTCAATGCAACAGCTTTATAAACCTGTGAGCATGCGCACTGGCACACACATTGCACCCAGCAGGCGCTGGCTGCCCCCTTGTGGGCCTGCTGTGTAATGCAAAGCCGGGCACAGGGGCAGAGGGCTGGCTGTTAGTTACAGGGAATTAAATAAATCTCTTTACAAAACTCCACCCGGTCTCTGCGTGTGGAAGGAAAGCTATTTAAAGTTCAGAGTACCCAGTCAAATATGCCCTTCCTTCTATCAAGCCTTGCTATGGGAGGCCATGGAAAGGAAAGACTTGCATTTCTGTAGCACCTGTCCCAGTCCTTAGGATGTCCCAAAACACTTTACAGCCAATGAAGTTCTTTTGGAATGTAG
Source organism: Pristiophorus japonicus (assembly GCF_044704955.1). Taxonomy (NCBI): domain Eukaryota; kingdom Metazoa; phylum Chordata; class Chondrichthyes; family Pristiophoridae; genus Pristiophorus; species Pristiophorus japonicus. The sequence continues at coordinate 535,009 of NW_027250648.1, read as the reverse complement.
TCACTGTTGTAATGTAAGAAAATAAGAATTAGGAGCAGGAGTCGGCCATTCGGCCCCTCGAGCCTGCTCCGCCGTTCAATAAGATCATGGCTGATCATTGAACTCAACTCCACTTTCCCGCCCGATCCCCATATCTTGATTCTGTTAATGACTAAAAATCTATCGATCCCAGCCTTGAATATAGTCAATGACTGAGCCTCCGCAGCCCTTTGGGGAAGAGAAGTCCAAAGATTCACCGCCCTCTGAGTGAAGAGGTTTCTCCTCATCTCAGTCCTAAATGGCCGATCCCTTATCCTGAGACTGTGCCCCTGGTTCTAGACTCCCCAGCCCGGGGGAAACATCCTCTCATCATCTACCTTGTCAAGCCCTGTAAGAATGTTGTATGTTTCAATGAGATCACCTCTCATTATTCTAAAATGCAGAGAGTATAGGCCCATGTAGAAAACGAAGTAGCCACATTGCGCACAGCAAGCTCCCGCCAGCAGCGATGTGATATTTCCCGGATTATCTATTTTAGTAATGTTCATTGAGGGATTAATTTTGACCAGGACACTGGGGATAACTCCCTGCTCTTCTTCCAATAGTGCCATGGGATCTTTTACATCCACCCGAGAGAGCAGATGGGGCCTCGGTTTAATGTCTCATCCAAAAGACATCACCTCCGACAGTGCGGCGCTCCCTCAGCAGTGCACTGGGAGTGTCCGCCTCAAGTGCTCAAGTCCCTGGAGTGGGGACGTTTAGCCCATGACCTTCTGACTCAGAGGCGAGAGTGCTGCCCACTGAGCCACAGCTGACACAAGTCGAATTTTTCTGTGCAGTTCAGGATGAGCAGATGATGTCCGAGTCCTAGCCCTCCCACACACCACTCTGTGACAGGAAATATGGCAAATGCATTTAAATGACCTTTAAGCTGGAAAGTCAGTGTGAAGAAATAGCGGGACATCTAGATAGGAATAGTGCAATCAAGCAGACGCAGCATGGATTCATGAAAGGGAAATCATGTTTAACTAATTTACTGGAATTCTTTGAGGATATAACGAGCATGGTGGATGGAGGTGTACCAATGAATGTGGTGTATTTAGATTTCCAAAAGGCATTCGATAAGGTGCCACACAAAAGTTTACTGCAGAAGATAGAGGTACACGGAGTCAGAGGAAATGGATAGAGAATTGGCTGGTGAACAGAAAGCAGAGAGTCGGGATAAATGGGTCCTTTTCCGGTTGGAAATCGGTAGTTAGTGGTGTGCCACAGGGATCGGTGCTGGGACCACAATTGTTTACAATATACATCGATGACCTGGAAGAGGGGACAGAGTGTAGTGTAACAAAATTTGCAGATGACAAAAAGATTAATGGGAAAGCGGGTTGTGTAGAGAACACAGAGAGGCTGCAAAGAGATTTGGATAGGTTAAGCGAATGGGCTAAGGTTTGGCAGATGGAATACAATGTCGGAAAGTGTGAGGTCATCCACCTTGGGGGAAAAAAACAGTAAAAGGGAATATTATTTGAATGGGGAGAAATTACAACATGCTGAGGTGCAGAGGGACCTGGGGTTCCTTGTGCATGAATCCCAAAAAGTTAGTTTGCAGGTGCAGCAGATAATCAGGAAGACAAATGAAATGTTGGCCTTCATTGCGAGAGGGATGGAGTACAAAAGCAGGGAGGTCCTGCTGCAACTGTATAGGGTATTGGTAAGGCCGCACCTGGAGTACTGCGTGTAGTTTTGGTCACCTTACTTAAGGAAGGATATACTGGCTTTGGAGAGGGTACAGAGACGATTCACTGGGCTGATTCTGGAGATGAGGGGGTTACCTTATGATGATAGATTGAGTAGACTGGGTCTTTACTCATTGGAGTTCAGAAGGATGAGGGGTGATCTTATAGAAACATTTAAAATCATGAAAGGGATAGACAAGATAGAGGCAGAGAGGTTGTTTCCACTGGTCGGTGAGACTAGAACTAGGGGGCACAGCCTCAAAATACGGGGGAGCCAATTTAAAACCGAGTTGAGAAGGAATTTCTTCCCCCAGAGGGTTGTGCATCTGTGGAATTCTCTGCCCAAGGAAGCAGTTGAGGCTAGCTCATTGAATGTATTCAAGTCACAGATAGATAGATTTTTAACCAATAAGGGAATTAAGGGTTACGGGGAGAGGGCGGGTAAGTGGAGCTGAGTCCACGGCCAGATCAGCCATGATCTTATTGAATGGCAGAGCAGGCTCGAGGGGCTAGATGGCCTACTCCTGTTCCTAATTCTTATGTTCTTATGTTCTTATGTTCCAAGGCTGTGTCGTGACAGTGAGCGGAAGGTGTAACAGTCCGGGTTTTGTCCATTGTCATATGCAAATTCATTCTCTGTGCAACACTTGGAAAGAGGGAAGCAGAGCAGCAGAAAATGCCTTATTTCCACAGGACTCACTGTCTGCAATCTTACTCTGACCAGAGCAAATATATTTAATTACACCACATTCTGGTCTGCCACTTCTAGAGCAATTAAACTCTGGTTCATCTCACCCAATATTAATTAACAACAATTATAGTTTGCGGCCTTTAAACATAAATAAGAACATAAGAACATAAGAAATAGGAGCAGGAGTAGGCCATATGGCCCCTCGAACCTGCTCCACCATTTAATACGATCCTAGCTGATCCGATCATGAACTCAGCTCCACTTCCCCGCCCGCTCCCCATAATCCCTTATTCCTTTATCACTCAAAAATCTGTCTATCTCGGTCTTAAATTTATTCAATGTCCTAGCTTCCACAGCTCTCTGAGGCAGCGAATTCCACAGATTTACAACCCTCAGAGAATAAATTCCTCCTCATCTCAGTTTTAAATGGGCGGCCCCTTATTCTAAGACTATGCCCCCTAGTTCTAGTCTCCCCCATCAGTGGAAACATCCTCTCTGCATCCACCTTGTCAAGCCCCCTCCTAATCTTATACGTTTCGATAAAATCTCCTCTCATTCTTCTGAATTCCAATGAGTAGAGGCCCAACCTACTCAACCTTTCCTCATAAGTCAAACCCCTCATCTTCGGAATAAATATGGAAACCAAAACTGCACGCAGTATTCCAGATGTGGCCTCACCAATACCCTGTATAACGGTAGCAAGACTTCCCTGCTTTTATACTGCATCCCCTTTGCAATAAAGGCCAAGATACCATTGGCCTTCCTGATCACTTGCTGTACCTAGATACTAACCTTTTGTGTTTCATGCACAAGTACCCCCAGAGAAACTTCACCTTAATGACAGAATAATCCATTGTCCAATACAGGACAGGCCATTCCAGTCCGTAGCAAATAGCATCTCGTCCAACCCACTGAGCAATGGAGACCATTCGATGTAGAAATGGTTGGCAGATTGACAGCTTGTCATTGGATGTCAGATGCCAATAATGAGCACTCATGCTTTCCCTGTGAAATGCCGTAACGTTTTGGGGCATGAACTATTTGTGGGACGCTGTTATTTTTATTGAGTTACATGTGGCAGCTGAGACAGGCACTAATTTTCTTGATGAAAGATGGAGCCGAATGTCCCTCCCCCGACACACATTCCCAATCTGCTCCGCCCGGCTCCATCGGGAATATTCTCTCGAGTGAAGTAACAAACGCATCAGAACATGTTCCGCATCCACCGTATAATGGTGCAAATTAACCCAGTCAGAGGTGCTGGAGACACTGAGGGAGGAGATATGATTAACTTTGACCACAGAGACTGAATCACAGACTGAGCGCAGGAGGCTCGGGATGGAGGCTGGGGGCTGGGAGCAAGGGGCCGGGGGCTGGGAGCTGGGGGATGGGAGCGGTAGGCTGGGAGCGGGGGATTGAGGGCTGGGAGTGGGGGCTGGGAGCGGGGGACTGGGGGCTTGGAGCGGGGGCTGGGGGCTGGGGGCTGGAGGCTGGGAGTGGGGGCTGGGGGCTGGGGCCTGGGAGCGGGGGACTGGGGCCTGGGACCGGGAGGCTGGGAGTGGGGGACTGGGGGCTGGGAGCGGGGGCTGGAGGCTGGGAGCTGGGGGGCGGGGGATTGGGGGCTGGGGGCTGGGAGCGGAGGGGCGGGGGATCGGGAGCTGGGGGCTGGGAGCGGGGGGCAGGGGATTGGGGGCTGGGGGCAGGGGGCTGGGGGCCGTTCACTTGGGGCTGGGAGCGGGGGCCATGCGTTGGGGGCCATGCGCTGGGGGCCGGGGCTGGAGGCTGTTCAACTAGGGTGGGGGCTTGGGGCTGGGGGCGGGGACTGGGGGCGGGGTCCGTGCGCTGGGGGCGGGAGCTGGGTCCGTGCGCTGGGGGCAGGACGGGGTAGTCGGTGCCTGCAACTTGCCGTGGGCTCTGCCAATGACCATTGCCAGTTGGCACTAACCTGAGGTGGGTTTGTGTTGCAGAGAATAGTATAACGCTGAGACTGGGAGACACACAGAATGCCTCGATCGTTCCTGGTGAGGAGTAAGCGGGTCACTGCTTACCCAGGGCCGCGGTACGGTGAGGATGAGTGCGTGCCACACAGACTCACACCGGTGAGCAGTGAGGGTAAGTACTCGCGTGCAGACGAGACACGTTCTCCGCCCGATTCCTTCGGCTGATCACAGGGTCAATCCGGAGAAAGGAATGAATGGAATGGGCGAGCCGCGTGGGGGGTTTGATTTGAGTCTGGTCGCAGTTCTGGGGGTGGGGGAGCAGGAGGGGGTCCTAACTCCTGCTCATGTCCTGTCCGTACAACACTGTCTGCTTGGCGTGCGTTAGTGCGAGCACTGGGATATTGGGGCCTGGCCCCCTCGCTGCCACCTTCAGGGGGCTGCGTAGCAAAGCGCTGCTCTCCCAGCTATGGGCTGGGCTGGGATTCCGGGCTGGTCTTTGTCCAGGGATCGATATCCACAGGGATCGATATCCACTGCATCGTTATCCACAAGGATCGATATCCATAAGGATCGATATCCACAGGATCGATATCCACAAGGATCGATATCCACAGGATCGATATCCACTGGATCATTATCCACAGGGATCGATATCCACTGGATCGTTATCCACAGGGTTCGATATCCACAGGGATCGATATCCACAAGGATCGATATCCACAGGGTTCGATATCCACAGGGATAGTTATCCACAAGGATCGATATCCACTGGATCGTTATCCACAGGGTTCGATATCCACAGGGATCATTATCCACAGGGTTTGATATCCACAGAGATCGATATCCACAGGGATCGATATCCACAAGGATCGATATCCACTGGATCGTTACCCACAGGGTTCGATATTCACAGGGATCGTTATCCACAGGGTTCGATATCCACAGGGATCGATATCCACAAGGATCGATATCCACAGGGTTCGATATCCACAGGGATCGATATCCACAATGATCGATATCCACAGGGTTCGATATCCACAGGGATCAATATCCACAAGGATTGATATCCACAGGATCGATATCCACTGGATCGATATCCACAGGGATCGATATCCACAGGGATCAATTTACACTGTATCGATATCCACAGGGATCGATATCCCCGGGCCAAGGTATACCCACTCTCCCCAAGCCCCAGGTATACCTGCTCTCCCCGGGCCCAGGTATATCCGCTCCCCCCAGGCCCAGGGTGTACCTCCTCTCCCTGGGTCCAGATATATGCTCTCTCCAGGCCCAAGTATACACACTCTCCCCGGGCCCCAGGTTTACCCGCTCTCCACGGGCCCAGGTATACCCGCTCTCTCCATGCCATGGGTGTACCCCCCTCTCTCCGGGCCCAGGTATACCCACTCTCCCCGGTCTCAGGTATACCCGATCTCCCCAGGCCCAGGTATACCCGATCTCCCCAGGCCCAGGTATACCCATTCTCCCTGGGCCCAGGTATACCCGTTCTCCCCAGACTCAGGTATACCCGCTCTCCCCGGGCCCAGGTATACCCACTCTCCCCGGGCCCAGGGATACCTGCTCTCCCCGGGCTCAAGTATACCCGCTCTCCCCAGGCCCAGGGATACCACCCTCCCTGGGCCCCAGGCATACCAGCTCTCTCCGGGCTCAGGTATACCCACTCTCCCCGGGCTCAGAGATACCTGCTCTCCCCGGGTTCAGGTATACCCGCTCTCCCCGGGCTCAGGGATACCCGCTCTCCCTGGGCTCAGGGATACCCGCTCTCCCCCGGCTCAGGTATACTCGCTCTCCCCGGGCTCAGGAGAGAGCGGGTACACCTGGGCTCAACTGATGTTGGGCTTGGCCACTGTACTGACTACCCGATGGGCAATTGGGCGGGGCGTCTGGGCAATGTTTGGGGTGTCTGGGTGATGTACGGGGTGCCTTGGTGAGTTACAGGGTGTCTGGGGGGTGTCTGGGCGATGTGTGGAGTGGCTGGGCAATGTACGGGGTGTCTGGGTGATTTACGGGGTGTCTGGGGGGTGTCTGGGCAATGTATGGAGTGTCTGTGCGATGTACGGGGTCTGTGAGCGATGTACAGGGTGTCTGGGTGATGTACGGGGTGCCTGGGTGATGTACGGGGTGTCTGTGTGATGTACGGGGTGTCTGGGAGATGTACGAGGTGCCTGGGCGATGTACAGGGTGTCTGGGCGATGTACGGGGTGTCTGGGTGCTTTATGGGGTATCTGGGGGTTGCCTGGGAGATGTACGGGGTGTCTGGGCGATGTACAGGGTGTCTGGGTGATGTATGGGGTGTCTGGGCGATGGATGGGGTGTCTGGGCGATGTACGGGGTGTCTGGGCAATGTACTGGGTATCTGGGGGATCTACGGAGTGTCTGGGTGATGTATTGGGTATCTGGGGGTTGCCTGGGAGATGTACGGGGTGTCTGGGCGATGTACAGGGTGTCTGGGTGATGTACAGGGTGTCTGGGTGATTTATGGGGTATCTGGGGGTTGCCTGGGAAATCTACGGGGTGTCTGGGTGATTTATGGGGTATCTGGGGGTTGCCTGGGAAATGTACGGGGTGTCTGTGCGATGAACAGGATGTCTGGGTGATTTACGGGGTATCTGGCTGTTGTCTGGGAGATGTACGGGGTGTCTGTGCGATGCACGGGGTGTCTGGGCGATGCACGGGGTGTCTGGGGGGTGTCTGGGCGATGTACGGGGTGTCTGTGCGATGTACAGGTCTGTGAGTGATGTACAGGGTATCTGGGTGATGTACGGGTAGTCTGGCAAATTTACGGGATGGCTGGGCGATGTACGGGGTGACTGGGCAATGTACGTGGTGTCTGGGCAATGTACGTGGTGTCTGGGTGATTTATGGGGTGTCTGGGTGATTTACGGGGTGTCTGGGCGATGTACGAGGTGTCTGGGCGATGTACGGGGTGTCTGGGTGATCTTTGGCTGTCTGGGTGATTTACGGGGTGTCTGGGCGATATACGGGCTGGCTGGGCGATGTACGTGGTGTCTGAATGATTTACTGGGTGTCTGGGCGATGTACAGGGTGTCTGGATGAGTTATGGGGTCTCTGGGTGATTTACGGGTTGTCTGGGGGGTGTCTGGGTGGTGTACGGGGTGTCTGAACATAAGAACATAAGAATTAGGAACAGGAGTAGGCCATCTAGCCCCTCGAGCCTGCTCCGCCATTTAACAAGATCATGGCTGATTTGGCCGTGAACTCAGCTCCACTTACCCGCCCTCTCCCCATAACTCTTAATTCTCTTATTGGTTAAAAAGTCTATCTATCTGTGATTTGAATACATTCAATGAGCTAGCCTCAACTGCTTCCTTGGGCAGAGAATTCCACAGATTCACAACCCTCTGGGAGAAGAAATTCCTTCTCAACTTGGTTTTAAATTGGCTCCCCCCCGTATTTTGAGGCTGTGCCCCCTCGTTCTAGTCTCCCCAACCAGTGGAAACAACCTCTCTGCCTCTATCTTGTCTATCCCTTTCATTATTTTAAATGTTCCTATAAGATCACCCCTCATCCTTCTAAACTCCAAAGAGTAACGACCCAGTCTACTCAATCTATCATTATAAGGTAACCCTCTAATTTCCGGAATCAGCCGAGTGAATTGTCTCTGTACCCCCTCAAAGCTAGTATATCCTTCCTTAAGTAAGGTGACCAAAACTACACACAGTACTCCAGGTGCGGCCTCACCAATACCCTATACAGTTGCAGCAGGACCTCCCTGCTTTTGTACTCCATCCCTCTCGCAATGAAGGCCAACATTCCATTCGCCTTCCTGATCACCTGCTGCACCTGCAAACTAACTTTTTGGGATTCATGCACAAGGACCCCCAGATCCCTCTGCACCGCAGCATGTTGTAATTTCTCCCCATTCAAATAATATTCCCTTTTACTGTTTTTTTTCCCAAGGTGGATGACCTCACATTTTCCGACATTGTATTCCATCTGCCAAACCTTAGCCCATTCGCTTAACCTATCCAAATCTCTTTGCAGCCTCTCTGTGTCCTCTACACAACCCGCTTTCACACTAATCTTTGTGCCATCTGCAAATTTTGTTACACTACACTCTGTCCCCTCTTCCAGGTCATCTATGTATATTGTAAACAGTTGTGATCCCAGCACTGATCCCTGTGGCACACCACTAACCACCGATTTCCAACCTGAAAAGGACCCATTTATCCCGACTCTCTGCTTTCTGTTCGCCAGCCAATTCTCTATCCATGCTAATACATTTCCTCTGACTCCGCGTACCTTTATCTTCTGCAGTAACCTTTTGTGTGGCACCTTATCGAATGCCTTTTGGAAATCTAAATACACCACATCCATCGGTACACCTCTATCCACCATGCTCGTTATATCCTCAAAGAATTCCAGTAAATTAGTTAAACATGATTTCCCCTTCATGAATCCATGTTGCGTCTGCTTGATTGCACTATTCCTATCTAGATGTCCCGCTATTTCTTCCTTAATGATAGCTTCAAGCATTTTCCCCACTACAGATGTTAAATTAACCGGCCTATAGTTACCTGCCTTTTGGTTGCCCCCTTTTTTAAACAGAGGCGTTACATTAGCTGCTTTCCAATCCGCTGGTACCTCCCCAGAGTCCAGAGAACTCTGGATGATTTACGGGGTGTCTGGGTGATGTACGAGGTGTCTGGGTGGTTTACGGGGTGTCTGGGCAGTTTACGGGGTATCTGGGGGGGCGTCTGGGCGAAGTACTGTGTGTCTGGCCGATTTACGGGGTGTCTAGGCGATTTATGGGGTGTCTGAGTGATTTACAGCGTGTCTGGGTGATGTACGTGGTATTTGGGCAATGTACAGGGTGTCTGGGCAATGTACGTAGTGACTGGGCGATGTACGGCGTGTCTGGATGATGTACGGGGTTTCTGGGTGATTTACGGGGTGTCTGGATGATTTATAGTGTGTCTGGGCAAATTACATCGTGCCTGGGCGATGTACGGTGTGTCTGGGTGATTTACTGGTTGTCTGGGAGGTGTCTTGGTGATGTCTGGGAGGTGTCTGGGTGATGTATGGGGTGTCTGCGCAATGTACGGGGTCTGTGAGCGATATACGGGGTGTCTGGGCGATGTACAGGGTGTCTGGGTGATGTATGGGGTGTCTGGGCGATGGACGGGGTGTCTGGGCGATGTACAGGGTGTCTGGGCAATGTACTGGGTATCTAGGGGATCTACGGGGTGTCTGGGTGATTTATGGGGTATCTGGGGGTTGCCTGGGAAATGTACGGGGTGTCTGGGCGATGTACAGGGTGTCTGGGTGATGTACGAAGTACCTGGGCCATGTACGGGGTGTCTAGGTAATTTACGGGGTGTCTAGCCAATGTACGGGGTCTCTGGGTGATTTATGGGGTGTCTGGGCAATGTACAGGGTGTCTGGGTGATTTATGGGGTGTCTGGGCGATATACGGGCTGGCTGAGCGATGTACGGGGTGTCTGGGTGATTTATGGGGTATCTGGGGGTTGCCTGGGAGATGTACGGGGTGTCTGGGCGATGTACAGGGTGTCTGGGTGATGTACAGGGTGTCTGGGCGATGGACGGGGTGTCTGGGCGATGTACGGGGTGTCTGGGCGATGTACTGGGTATCTGGGGGATCTACGGGGTGTCTGGGTGATTTATGGGGTATCTGGGGGTTGCCTGGGAAATGTACGAGTTGTCTGGGCGATGTACAGGATGTCTGGGTGATTTACGGGGTATCTGGGTGTTGTCTGGGAGATGTACGGGGTGTCTGGGGGGTGTCTGGGCGATGTACGGGGTGTCTGTGCGATGTACAGGGTCTGTGAGCGATGTACAGGGTATCTGGGTGATGTACGGGTAGTCTGGCAAATATACGGGATGGCTGGGCGATGTACGGGGTGACTGGGCAATGTACGTGGTGTCTGGGCAATGTACGTGGTATCTGGGTGATTTATGGGGTGTCTGGGTGATTTACGGGGTGTCTGGGCGATATACGGGCTGGCTGGGCGATGTACAGGGTGTCAGAATGATTTACTGGGTGTCTGGGCGATGTACAGGGTGTCTGGGTGATGTTCGGGGTGTCTGGGCGATGTACAGGGTGTCTGGGTGATTTATGGGGTGTCTGGGTGATTTACGGGTTGTCTGGGGGGTGTCTGGGTGGTGTACGGGGTGTCTGAACATAAGAACATAAGAATTAGGAACAGGAGTAGGCCATCTAGCCCCTCGAGCCTGCTCCGCCATTTAACAAGATCATGGCTGATCTGGCCGTGGACTCAGCTCCACTTACCCGCCCTCTCCCCGTAACCCTTAATTCCCTTATTGGTTAAAAAGTCTATCTATCTGTGATTTGAATACATTCAATGAGCTAGCCTCAACTGCTTCCTTGGGCAGAGAATTCCACAGATTCACAACCCTCTGGGAGAAGAAATTCCTTCTCAACTCGGTTTTAAATTGACTCCCCCCCGTATTTTGAGGCTATGCCCCATAGTTCTAGTCTCCCCGACCAGTGGAAACAACCTCTCTGCCTCTATCTTGTCTATCCCTTTCATTATTTTAAATGTTCCTATAAGATCACCCCTCATCCTTCTGAACTCCAAAGAGTAACGACCCAGTCTACTCAATCTTTCATCATAAGGTAACCCGCTCATTTCCGGAATCAGCCTAGTGAATTGTCTCTGTACCCCTTCCAAAGCTAGTATATCCTTCCTTAAGTAAGGTGACCAAAACTGCACGCAGTGCAGCAGATGCGGCCTCACCAATATCCTGTACAGTTGCAGCAGAACCTCCCTGCTTTTGTACTCCATCCCTCTCGCAATGAAGGCCAACATTCCATTCGCCTTCCTGATCACCTGCTGCACCTGCAAACTAACTTTTTGGGATTCATGCACAAGGACCCCCAGGCCCCTCTGCACCGCAGCATGTTGTAATTTCTCCCCATTCAAATAATATTCCCTTTTACTGTTTTTTTTCCCAAGGTGGATGACCTCACATTTTCCGACATTGTATTCCATCTGCCAAACCTTAGCCCATTCGCTTAACCTATCTAAATCTCTTTGCAGCCTCTCTGTGTCCTCTACACAACCCGCTTTCCCACTAATCTTTGTGCCATCTGCAAATTTTGTTACACTACACTCTGTCCCCTCTTCCAGGTCATCTATGTATATTGTAAACAGTTGTGGTCCCAGCACCGATCCCTGTGGTACACCACTAACCACCGATTTCCAACCGGAAAAGGACCCATTTATCCCGACTCTCTGCTTTCTGTTCACCAGCCAATTCTCTATCCATGCTAATACATTTCCTCTGACTCTGCGTACCTTTATCTTCTGCAGTAACCTTTTGTGTGGCACCTTATCGAATGCCTTTTGGAAATCTAAATACACCACATCCATCGGTACACCTCTATCCACCATGCTCGTTATATCCTCAAAGAATTCCAGTAAATTAGTTAAACATGATTTCCCCTTCATGAATCCATGTTGCGTCTGCTTGATTGCACTATTCCTATCTAGATGTCCTGCTATTTCTTCCTTAATGATAGCTTCAAGCATTTTCCCCACTACAGATGTTAAATTAACCGACCTATAGTTACCTGCCTTTTGGTTGCCCCCTTTTTTAAACAGAGGCGTTACATTAGCTGCTTTCCAATCCGCTGGTACCTCCCCAGAGTCCAGAGAACTCTGGATGATTTACGGGGTGTCTGGGTGATGTACGAGGTGTCTGGGTGGTTTACGGGGTGTCTGGGCAGTTTACGGGGTATCTGGGGGGCATCTGGGCGAAGTACTGTGTGTCTGGCCGATTTACGGGGTGTCTAGACGATTTATGGGGTGTCTGGGTGATTTACAGCGTGTCCGGGCGATGTACGGGGTGTCTGGATGACTTACGGCGTGTCTGGGTGATGTACGGGATGTCTGGATGGTTTACAGGGTGTCTGGCAGTTTATGGGATGTCTGGGGGGTGTCTGGGCGATGTACTCGTTGTCTGGTCGACTTACGGGGTGTCTGGGCGATGTACGGGGTGTCTGGGCGATTTACAGGGTGTCTGGGCGATTTACATGGTGTCTGGGTGATGTACGTGGTATTTGGGCAATGTACAGGATGTCTGGGCAATGTACGTAGTGACTGGGCGATGTACGGCGTGTCTGGATGATGTACGGGCTGTCTGGGTGATTTACGGGGTGTCTGGATGATTTATAGTGTGTCTGGGCAAATTACATCGTGCCTGGGCGATGTACGGTGTGTCTGGGTGATTTACGGGTTGTCTGGGAGGTGTCTTGGTGATGTCTGGGAGGTGTCTGGGTGATGTATGGGGTGTCTGCGCGATGTACGGGGTCTGTGAGCGATGTACAGGGTGTCTGGGCGATGTACGGAGTATCTGGGTGATGTACGGGAGGGTCTGGGTGATTTACGGGTGTCTGGGCGATGTAAGGGGTGTCTAGGCAATGTACGCAGTGTCTGGGCGATGTACGGGGTGTCTGGGCGATGTACGGTGTGTCTGGGCGATGTATGTGGTGACTGGGCGATGTACGGGGTGTCTGGGCAATGTACGGGGTGTCTGGGTGATTTACGGGGTGTCTGGGTGATGTACGGGGTGACTGGGCGATGTACGGGGTGTGTGGCCGATTTACGAGGTATCTGGGCGATGTACCGGGTGTCTGGGTGATGTATGGGGTGTCTGGGTGATGTACAGGTGTCTGGACGATATACGGGGTGTCTGGGTGATATTAGGTGTGTCTGGGCGATATACGGTATTTGGGCAATGTACAGGGTGTCTGGGCAATGTACGGGGTATCTGGGCGTTGTACGGCGTGTCTGGGCGATGTACGGGTTGTCTGGGTGATTTACGGGGTGTCTGGGCGATGTACAGGGTGACTGGGCGATGTACGGGGTGTGTGGCCGATTTATGAGGTATCTGGGCGATGTACGGGGTGTCTGCGTGATGTATGGGGTGTCTGGGTGATGTACAGGTGTCTGGGCGATATACGGGGTGTCTGGGTGATATTAGGTGTGTCTGGGCGATATACGGTGTGTCTGGGTGATTTACGGGGTGTCTGGGGGATGCCTGGGAGATGTACGGGGTACCTGGGAGATGTATGGGGTGCCTGGGCGATGTATGGGGTGTCTAGGTGATTTACGGGGTGTCTAGCCAATGTACGGGGTGTCTGGGTGATTTATGAGGTGTCTTGTGATTTACATGGTGTCTGGGAGGTGCCTGGGAGATGTACCGGGTGTCTGGGCGATGTACAGGGTGTCTGGGTGATGTAAGGGGTGTCTGGGCGATGGACGGGGTGTCTGGGTGATGTACGGGGTGTCTGGGAGATGTACGGGGTGTCAGGGTGATTTATGGAATGTCTGGGTAATTTATGGGGTATCTGGGGGTTGCCTGGGTGAAGTATGGGGTGTCTGGATGATTTACGGGGTGTCTGGGCGATGTACAGGTTGTCTGGGTGATTTACAGGATGTCTGGGTGATGTACGGGGTGTCTGGGTGATGTATGGGGTTTCTTTGCGATGTACGGGGCGTCTGGGAGATGTACGGGGTGTCTGGGTGATTTACGGGGTGTCTGGGCGATGTACGGGGTGACTGGGTGATGTACGGGGTGTGTGGCCGATTTACGAGGTATCTGGGTGCTGTACGGGGTGTCTGGGTGATGTATGGGGTGTCTGGGCGATGTACAGGGCGTCTGGGAGATGTATGGGGTGTCTGGGTGATCTATGGGGTGTCTGGGTGATTTACGGGGTGTCTGGCTGATGTACGGGGTGTCTGGGTGATGTACAGGGTGTCTGGGTGATATACGGGCTGTCTGGGTGATTTACGGGGTGTCTGGGCGATGTATGGGGTGCCTGGGCGATGTACGGGGTGTCTGGGTGATCTGCGGGGTGTCTGGGTGATTTACGGGGTGTCAGGAGGTGGCTGGGCGATGTACAGGGTGTCTGGGCGATATACGGGTTGTCTGGGCGATGTACGGGGTGTCTGGGCGATGTACGGGGTGACTGGGCGATGTACGGGGTGTCTGGGCGATATACGGGGTGTCTGGGTGATTTACTGGGTTTCTGGGTGATGTACGGGGTGTCTGGGCGATGTACGGGGTTTCTGGGCGATGTACAGGGTGCCTGGGCGATGTACTGGGTGTCTGGGTGATCTATAGGGTGTCTGGGTGATTTATGTGGTGTCTGGGTGATGTACAGGGTGCCTGGGCGATGTACTGGGTGTCTGGGTGATCTATAGGGTGTCTGGGTGATATACGGGGTGTCTGAGTGATTTACGGGGTGTCTGGGCGATGTACGAGGTGTCTGAGCGATGTACGGGGTATCTGGGCGATGTACGGGTTGTCTGGTTGATATACGGGATGTCTGAGTGATATACAGGGTGTCTGGGCGATATACGGGGTGTCTGGGCGATGTACGGGGTGTGTGGGCGATTTACGGGGTGTCTGGGCGATGTACGGGGTGTTTGGGCGATGTACGGGGTGTCTGGGTGATGTACAGGTGTCTGGGCGATATACGGGGTGTCTGGGCGATGTACGGGGTGTTTGGGCGATGTACGGGGTGTCTGGGTGATGTACAGGTGTCTGGGCGATATACGGGGTGTCTGGGCGATGTACGGGGTGTCTGGGCGATGTACCGGATGTCTGGGTGATGTACGGGGTGTCTGGGCAGTTTACGGGGTGTCTGGGTGATTTACAGGGTGTCTGGCAAATTTACGGGTGTCCGGGCGATGTGCGGGGTATCTGGGTGATTTACAAGATGTCTGGGTGATTTACGGGGTGTCTAGGTGATGTACGGGCGTCTGGGCGATGTACGGGCGTCTGGGTGATGTACGGGATTTCTGGGCGATGTACGGGGTGTCTGGGCGATGTACAGGGTGTCTGGCCGATGTACAGGGTGTCTGGGCAATGTACTGGGTGTCTGAGCGATGTACAGGGTGTCTGGGCAATGTACTGGGTGTCTGGGTGATCTATGGGGTGTCTGGGTGATTTACGGGGTGTCTGGATGATGTACAGTGTGTCTGGGTGATTTAGGGGTGTATGGACAATGTACGTGGTGTCTGGGTGATTTATGGGGTGTCTGGGCGATGTTCGTAGTGTCTGGGCGATGTCCGGGGTGTCTGTGCGATGTACGGTTGTCTGGTTGATGTATGGGACGTCTGGGTGGTTTACAGGGTGTCTGAGCAGTTTACGGCATGTCTATGGGGTGTCTGGGCGAAGTACTGTGTGTCTGGACGATTTACGGGGTGTCTAGGCGATTTATGGGGTGTCTAGGTGATTTACAGGGTATCTGGGCGATGTACGGGGTGTCTGAGCGATTTACAGGGTGTCTGAGCGATTTACAGGGTGTCTGAGTGATTTACGGGGTGTGTGGGCAATGTACAGGGTGTCTGGGCAATTTACTTAGTGACTGGGAGATGTACAGGGTGTCTGGGTGATTTACGGGGTGTCTGGATGATTTATGGGGTGTCTGGGAGGTGTCTGGGTAATGTACAGGGTGCCTGTGCGATGTACGAAGTCTGTGAACGATATACAGGGTGTCTGGGCGATGTACGGAGTATCTGGGTGATTTACAGGGTGTCTGGGTGATTTACGGGGTGTCTGGGTGATGTGCGGGTGTCTGGGCGATGTACGGTTGTCTGAGCGATGTACGGGGTGTCTGGGTGATTTACGGGGTGTCAGGGCGATATACGGGGTGTCTGGGTGATTTACGGGGTGTCTGGGCAATATACGGGGTGTCTGGGCAATGTACAGGTGTCTGGGCGTTATACGGGGTGTCTTGGCGATGTACGGGGTGTCTGGGCGATGTACGGAGTGTCTCGGCGATGTACGGGGTGTCTGGGTGATTTAGGGGGTGTTTGGGGGTGTCTGAATGATGTACGGTGTGCATGGGTAATGTACGGGGTGCCTGGGTGATTTACAGTGTGTCTGGGTGATTTACGGGGTGTCTGGGCGATGTACGGGCTGTCTGGGCAATGTACGGGGTGTCTGGGCGATGTCCGTAGTGACTGGGCGATGTACGGGGTGTCTGGACGATGTATGGGGTGTCTGGGTGATTTACAGGGTGTCTGGGTGATTTACAGGTGTCTCGGCAATAAAGGGGGTGGCTGGGCGATGAACGGGGTGTCTGGGCAATTTACAGGGTGTCTGGGCGATGTACGGGGTTTCTGGGTGATTTACGGGGTGTCTGGGGGGTGTCTGGGCGATGTACGGGGTGTCTATGCGATATACGGGGTGTCTGGCCGATGTACGGAGTATCTGGGCGATGTACGGAGTGTCTGAGCAATGTGCGGAGTGTCTGGGCGATATACTGGGTGTCTGGGTGATTTACAGTGTGTCTATGCGATGTACGGTGTGTATGGGTGATGTACGGGGTGTCTGGGCGATGTACGGGGTGTATGGGTGATGTACGGGGTGTCTGGGCGATGTACGGGGTGTCTGGGTGATATACGGGGTGTTTGGGGGGTGTCTGGGTGATGTACAGGGTGTCTATGCGATGTACGGTGTGTATGGGTGATTTATTGGGTGTCTGGGTGAATTACGGTGTGTCTGGGGGGTGCCTGCGCGATGTACGAGGTGTCTGGGTGATTTAGGGGGTGTCTGGGCAATGTACGGGGTGTCTGGGTGATTTACGGGGTGTCTGGGTGATGTACGGTGTGCCTGGGCGATATACGGTGTGTCTGGGCGATGTACGGGGTGTCTATGCGATTTACGGGGTGTCTGGGCGATTTACGGGATGTCTGGGCGATGTACGGGGTGTCTATGCGATATACGGGGTGTCTGGGCGATGTACGGGGTATCTGGGCGATGTACGGAGTGTCTGAGCGATGTGCGGGGTGTCTGGGCAATATACGGGGTGTCTGGGTGATTTACGGGGTGTCTATGCGATGTACGGTGTGTATGGGTGATGTACGGGGTGTCTGGGCGATGTACGGGGTGTCTGGGTGATATACGGGGTGTCTGGGTGATGTACAGAGTGTCTATGCGATGTACGGTGTGTATGGGTGATGTACGGGGTGTCTGGGCGATGTACGGGGTGTCTGGGTGATATACGGGGTGTCTGGGTGATGTACAGAGTGTCTATGCGATGTACGGTGTGTATGGGTGATGTACGGGGTGTCTGGGCGATGTACGGGGTGTCTGGGCAATGTCCGGGGTGTCTGGGCGATGTCTGGGTGTCTGGGCGACGTACAGGGTGTCTGGGTGATTTATTGGGTGTCTGGGTGAATTACGGTGTGTCTGGCGGGTGCCTGCGCGATGTACGAGGTGTCTGGGTAATTTACGGGGTGTCTGGGTGATGTATGGTGTGCCTGGGCGATATACGGTGTGTCTGGGCGACGTACGGGGTGTCTATGTGATTTACGGGGTGTCTGGGCGATGTACGGGGTGTCTGGGCAATTTACGGGATGTCTGGGCGATGTACGGGGTGTCTGGGTGATTTACGGGCTGTTTGGGCAATGTACGGGTGACTGGGCGATTTATAGGGTGTCTGGGTGATTTACAGGGTGTCTCGGTGATATACGGGGTGGCTGGGCGAAGTACTGTGTGTCTGGACGATTTACGGGGTGTCTAGGCGATTTATGGGGTGTCTGGGTGATTTACAGGGTGTCTGGGCGATGTACGGGGTGTCTGGGCAATTTACAGGGTGTCTGGGTGATTTACGGGGTGTCTGGGGGTGTCTGGGTGATGTACGGGGTGTCTATGCGATATAAAGGGTGTCTGCGTGATGTACGGGATGTCTGGGTGGTTTACGGGGTGTCTGAGCAGTTTACGGCGTGTCTATGCGGTGTCTGGGCGAAGTACTGTGTGTCTGGACGATTTACGGGGTGTCTAGGCGATTTACGGGGTGTCTGGGTGATTTACAGGGTGTCTGGGCGATGTACGGGGTGTCTGGGCAATGTACGTAGTGACTGAGAGATGTTCAGGGTGTCTGGACGATGTACGGGGTGTCTGGGTGATTTACGGGGTGTCTGGATGATTTATAGTGTGTCTGGGTGAATTACATCGTGTCTGGGTGATGTACTCTGTGTCTGGGTGATTTAGGGGGTGTCTGGGAGGTGTATGGGTAATGTACGGGGTGTCTGTGTGATGTACGGGGTCTGTGAACGATGTACAGGGTGTCTGGGCGATGTACGGAGTATCTGGGTGATTTACAGGGTGTCTGGGAGATTTACGGGGTGTCTGGGTGATTTACGGGGTGTCTGGGTGATTTATGGGGTGTCAGGGTGATGTGCGGGTGTCTGGGCGATGTACGGTTGTCTGAGCGATGTACGGGGTGTACGGGGTGTCTGGATGATTTAGGGGGTGTTTGGGGGGTGTCTGAGTGATGTACGGGGTGTCGATGCGATGTACGGTGTGTATGGGTGATGTACAGGGTGTCTGGGCGATATACGGGGTGTCTGGGCGATGTACGGGGTGTCTGGGCGATATACGGGGTGTCTGGGCGATTTACAGTGTGTCTGGGTGATTTATGGCGTGTCTGGACAATGTACGGGGTGTCTGGGCAATGTACGGGGTGTCTGGGCGATATACGGGGTGTCTGGGCAATGTACGGGGTGTCTGGACAATGTACGGGGTGTCTGGGCAATGTACGGGGTGTCTGGGCGATATACGGGCTGTCTGGGCGATTTACAGTGTGTCTGGGTGATTTACGGCGTGTCTGGGCAATGTACTGGGTGTCTGGGCGATGTACGGGGTGTCTGGGCGATATACGGGGTGTCTGGGCGATTTACAGTGTGTCTGGGTGATTTACGGGGTGTCTGGGCAATGTACGGGGTGTCTGGGCGATGTACGGTGTGTCTGGGTGATGTACGGGCTGTCTGGGCAATGTACGGCGTGTCTGGGCGATGTACGTAGTGACTGGGCGATGTACGGGGTGTCAGAGTGACTGGGCGAGCCCGATTGTGCCGGTGCTCAAGGCGGATGGGTCGGTCAGGATATGTGGCGATTACAAGGCCACCATCAATCGGGTGTCACTCCAAGACCAGTACCCACTACCGAGAGCGGAGGACCTCTTTGCGACGCTATCCGGTGGCAAACTATTTTCAAAATTGGACCTGACCTCAGCTTACATGACCCAGGAGCTGGCGAGTGAGTCGAAGAAGCTGACCACCATCACGACACACAAGGGGTTGTTTGAGTACAACAGATGTCCGTTCGGGATTCGCTCGGCTGCCGCGATCTTCCAACGAAATATGGAAAGCCTCCTCAAATCGATTCCAGGGACGGTAGTTTTTCAGGACGACATCCTCATCACGGGTCACGATACTGAAGAACACCTCCACAACCTGGAGGAGGTGCTACGCAGACTGGACTGCGACTGAAAAAGGCGAAGTGCGTCTTCCTAGCTCCAGAGGTAGAATTCCTGGGGATGAGGATAGCAGCAGACGGGATCAGCCCTACTGCGTCCAAGACGGAAGCGATCCAGAGAGCACCCAGACCCCGTAACACGACGGAGCTGCGTTCGTTCCTGGGGCTCCTGAACTATTTTGGTAACTTTCTTCCCAAATTGAGCACGCTGCTGGAGCCGCTACACGTGCTCCTACACAAAGGTCGCGAATGGGTCTGGGGGGACAGCCAGGAAAGGGCTTTTAATAGAGCACCCAATTTGTTATGTTCCAACAATCTGTTAACGCTATATGACCCATGTAAGAAACTTGTGTTAACGTGCGATGCTTCGTCCTATGGTGTCGGGTGTGTGTTGCAGCATGTCAATGCCAAGGGTCAGTTACAGCAGGTAGCTTATGCCTCCAGGAGTCTGTCCCAGGCAGAAAGGGGCTACGGGATGGTAGAAAAGGAGGCGCTCGCATGTGTATATGCGGTAAAGAAAATGCACCAGCACCTGTTTGGCAGGAAATTTGAGCTGGAGACAGATCACAAACGCCTAATGTCCCTTTTGGCCGACAACAAGGCCATAAATGCAAACGCATCGGCCCGCATACAGAGATGGGCACTCACGTTAGCCGTCTATGACTACACAATTCGGCACAAACCGGGCACCAAAAACTGCGCCGATGCACTCAGCAGGCTCCCACTAGCCACCACTGAGGGGGCTACCGAGCATGCTGCTGAGATGGTCATGGCTGTTGAAGCTTTCGGAAGCGAAGGCTCACCCGTGACAGCCCATCAGATTAAAGTCTGGACAAATAGAGACCCGCTAGTCAAGAAATGTGTCCTGAATGGGGGCTGGGCAGCCACGTACAGGGCATGCCCTGAGAATTTAAACCATTTCACAGGCGCAAGGATGAATTCTCGATTCAGGCCGATTGCCTACTGTGGGGAAACCGCGTAGTCATGCCCCAGATGGGCAGAGAGGTGTTCATCAGAGAACTCCACAATGGGCACCCGGGCATTGTCACGATGAAGGCAATTGCCAGGTCACAAGTTTGGTGGCCAGGGATAGACGCAGATCTGGAACTTTGTGTTCTCAGGTGCAACACATGTGCCCAGCTGGGCCATGCGCCCAGGGAAGCCCCCCTTAGCCCCTGGTCCTGGCCCGCCTTGGTCACGCATCCATGTGGACTACGCAGGTCCTTTCATGGGGAAAATGTTTTTCGTTGTAGTAGATGCCTACTCCAAATGGATCGAGTGTGACATTTTAAATTCAAGCACATCCTCTGCCACGGTAGAAAGTCTACGGGCAATGTTCGCCGCCCATGATCTACTGGACATCTTGGTCAGCGACAATGGACCGTGCTTCACAAGCACTGAATTCCAGGACTTCATGGCAGGCAATGGAATTAACCATGTTAGAACGGCACCGTTCAAGCCGGCCTCAAACGGCCAGGCAGAACGAGCAGTGTAGATAATCAAACAGGGGATGCTCAGAATCCAAGGGGGTTCCCTACAATGTCGCTTATCACGCCTCCTGTTGGCCTACAGATCCCGACCACACTCGCTCACAGGGGTTCCACCTGCAGAGCTGCTAATGAAAAGGACGCTCAAAACCCGGCTATCCCTTATACACCCCAACATGAAAGAAATTGTCGAGAGCAGGCGCCAGCCACAATATGACTACCATGACAGGAATGCGAGGGCGCGATGTATTGATGTAAATGATCCTGTTTTTGTCCTCAACTACGCTGCAGGGCCCAAATGGCTCACAGGCACTATGGTTGCCAAAGAGGGAAATAGGATTCTGGTAGTTAAACTTAACCAATGGACAAATCTGCCGCAAACATGTGGATCAAACAAAAAGGAGGTTCAGCAACCCCATAGAAGAAGCAGAGGAAGAACACGATGTAGAGTTCACTCCACCACAGGTGACCGAACACTGGAACCAAAGGGAGGAGAGCCCAGTCACTGTGGGTAGTCCGGACAGGCCTGAGGCACTGCAAACAGCAGACACTCAGGCCAGCGCCCAACAACCGGAGCCCCAACTCAGGCGCTCTACAAGGGAGCGTAAACCACCAGAGAGACTCAACCTGTGATCCCAATAAGACTTTGGGGGAGGGAAGGTGATGTCATGTATTCAACCAGCATTGTAACCCATGTATAAACTAACCTAAGTTGTACACCGTGAGAACAATGACCACTAGGTGGTGAACTTGTGGTAGACACTCCTAACCTAGACCTTCAGATATAAAAGGGGAAGCTCCACCCACTTCCATCACTTGAGTGCTATGGAATAAAGAACAGGTCACAGACTGACCTTCTCTCAAGCATGGGCCTCGTGTGCATTTATACTGTATAGTAAGGACGTATTTTGGGCGATGTACAGTGTGCCTGGGTGATGTAGGTGTGCCTGGGTGATGTAGGGGCTGTCTGGGCGATGTACAGCGTGTCTGGGCATTGTCCGGAGTGTCTGGGGGACGTACGGGGTGTCTGGGCGATATACGGGGTGTCTGGGCGATATACAGTGTGTATGGCTGATCTACAGGATGTCTGGGCGATGTCTGGGGTGTCTGGGCGACGTACAGGGTTATTGGGTGTTTGACTGATTTATTGGGTGTCTGGGTGATTTACGGGATGTACGGGGTGTGTGGGCGATGTACGGGGTGTGTGGGCGATATACAGGGTGTCTGGGCGATATACGGGGTGTCTGGCCGATATACGGGGTGTCTGGGCGATATACGGGGTGTCTGGGCAATTTATGGGGTGTCTGGGCGATGTACGCAGTGTCTGGGCGATGTACAAGGTATCTGGGTGATTTACGGGGTGTCTGGGCGATGTACGGTGTGTCTGGGCGATGTACGGTGTGTCTTGGCGATGTACAGCGTGTCTGGGTGATGTCCGGGATGTCTGGGCGATGTACGGGGTGTCTGGGCGATGTACGGGGTGTCTGGGCGATGTACGGGGTGTCTGGGTGATTTATGGGGTGTCTGGGTGATTTATGGGGTGCCTGGGCGATGTAGCGGGGTGTCTGGGTGATGTACGGGGTGTCTGGGTGATGTACGGGGTGTCTGGGCGATGTACGGGGTGTCTGGGCGATGTACGGGGTGTCTGGACGATTTACGGGGTGTCTGGGGGGTGTCTGGGCGATGTACGGGGTGTCTGGGCGATGTAGCGGGGTGTCTGGGTGATGTACGGGGTGTCTGGGTGATGTACGGGGTGTCTGGGCGATGTAGCGGGGTGTCTGGGTGATGTACGGGGTGTCTGGGTGATGTACGGGGTGTCTGGGTGATGTACGGGGTGTCTGGGCGATGTACGGGGTGTCTGGGTGATGTACGGGGTGTCTGGACGATTTACGGGGTGTCTGGGGGGTGTTTGGGCGATGTACGGGGTGTCTGGGCGATGTACGGGGTGTCTGGACGATGTACGGGGTGTCTGGGCGATGTACGGGGTGTCTGGGCAATGTACTGGGTGTTTGGGCGATGTACGGGGTGTCTGGGTGATGTACGGGGTGTCTGGGCGATGTACTGGGTGTTTGGGCGATGTACGGGGTGTCTGGGTGATGTACGGGGTGTCTGGGCGATGTACGGGGTGTCTGGGTGATGTACGGGGTGTCTGGACGATTTACGGGGTGTCTGGGGGGTGTTTGGGCGATGTACGGGGTGTCTGGGCGATGTACGGGGTGTCTGGACGATGTACGGGGTGTCTGGGCGATGTACGGGGTGTCTGGGCAATGTACTGGGTGTTTGGGCTGCCCAGACTGGCCGTGGGGCCCAGTGCTGACCAATGTTGTGGAGAGGCTCCTGTCGACCCTATCTCTGGGCTGCTGATGTGTTCACTCAGAGTTTCCCCATTGACTGCCTCCCCTTCCCACAGGAGGAGCTGGTCGAGTGGAGCCTGTGCTCCCGGGAACGCCGATACTCTTAACCAAATCAGAGGAGCCCTTTCAGGGCGTGGATCCCATTGAGAGGAAGGCCTCGGACAGAGGGTCAGAGTTAGGGTGCTGGAGGGCTCCTCAAACACACGCTGGCTCGATAGGGTTGGGCGAGACCCTCGGAGACCCTCAGGGAGCAGAGGAGGAGATGTGCGAGAGAAGAGCTGAGTGCGAGAATATCTGGGGACCTCTCTCCTCACCTGGTAGGTTTCCTTAACTTTCCCTTTGCTTGTGCTGTGATGATCTTGTGCCTTGTGTTACTGAGTTTACCGTGAACCCGACATCACCCAGAGTTCAACAGGTCATCTCTTCAACATCGAGGCTGTGGAGAAGGAAGGCCCAAATTCTCAAGTCTCTCTTTATAACTCTGACTCCTCACTCCCATCAACAGCCCAGTCAGCTTATATTTTTCTCATTGCTTTTATATCATTCTGCTAATGGGCTGCCCAGGATTGTCCCCGATGCCTAATTCTGGCCCAACTAAGATCTTATAGCAGTGCAACACGACAGCTTCCTGTATTCTATTCCTGTAGGTACAAAGCCAAGGATTCTTAAGTGATAAGGGGATAAGGGGTTATGGGGAGCGGACGGGGAAGTGGAGCTGAGTCCATGATCAGATCAGCCATGATTTTATGAATGGTGATCTTATTGAATGGAGGGGCCGTATGGCCTACTCCTGTTCCTATTTCTTATGTTCTCATGTTCTTATTTGCCTTTTAGAGTCCGATCGACTCTCAGTCACACCTTTAATGATCTGCGTATCAACACAGCAAGGTCCCACTGCTCCATTTAATATTTCACCATTTAAGGTGCATTTCCTTTCCCCATTCTTACTTCTCAAATATTGACTTCACATTTCCCTGCCCCTGCTCTTACCCACCCAGCCAGTCTCTCACAATCTGTCATATCCCCAATCTGGGGTCATCAGCAAACCTCAATATTCTCCCAATCCCCAAGCCCAGATTATTTCTGCCGATACAGTGAGTAGGAACCGTCCTAACAAAGACCCTGGTGGGACCTCACTCACATTCCCAGTTCCACAAACACCCTTCACCCGACCCTTTGCTTTCTGCCTCCCGATTATTAGAAACATAGAAACATAGAAAATAGGTGCAGGAGTAGGCCATTTTGCCCTTCGAGCCTTCAATGAGTTCATGGCTGAACATGCAACTTCAGTACCCCATTCCTGCTTTCTCGCCATACCCCTTGATCCCCCGAGTACTAACGACCACATCTAACTCCTTTTTGAATATATTTAGTGAATTGGCCTCAACAACTTTCTGTGGTAGAGAATTCCACAGGTTCACCACTCTCTGGGTGAAGAAGTTTCTCCTCATCTCGGTCCTAAATGGCTTACCCCTTATCCTTAGACTGTGACCCCTGGTTCTGGACTTCCCCAACATTGGGAACATTCTTCCTGCATGTAACCTGTCGAAACCTGTCAGAATTTCCCTTGATAGCCACGGTTGAGCCACCTTCCCTTTTTTATTTTTACGCCAGACAGGGATGTACAATTGTTGCAGTTCATCCATGTGGTCTCTAAATCTCTGTCATTGCCCATCCACTGTCAACCCCTTAAGTATCATTCGCCAATCTATCCTAGTCAATTCACGCCTCATACCTTCAAAGTTACCCTTCTTTAAGTTCTGGACCATGGTCTCTGAATTAACTGTTTCATTCTCCATCCTAATGTAGAATTCCACCATAGTATGGTCACTCTTCCCCAAGAGGCCTCGCACAATGAGATTGCTAATGAATCCTCTCTCATTACACAACACCCAGTCTAAGATGGCCTCCCCGCTAGTTGGTTCCTCGACATATTGGTCTAGAAAACCATCCCTTATGCACTCCAGGAAATCCTCCTCCACCGTATTGCTTCCAGTTTGGCTAGCCCAATCTATGTGCATATTAAAGTCACCCATTATAACTGCTACACCTTTATTGCATGCACCCCTAATTTCCTGTTTGATGCCCTCCCCAACATCACTACTACTGTTTGGAGGTCTGTACACAACTCCCACTAACGTTTTTTGTCCTTTGGTGTTCTGCAGCTCTACCCATATAGATTCCACATCATCTAAGCTAATGTCCTTCCTAACTATTGCATTAATCTCCTCTTTAACCAGCAATGCTACCCCATCTCCTTTTACTTTTATTCTATCATTCCTGAATGTTGAATACCCCTGGATGTTGAGTTCCCAGCCCTGATCATCCTGGAGCCACGTCTCTGTAATCCCAATCACATCATATTTGTTAACATCTATTTGCACAGTTAATTCATCCACCTTATTACGGATACTCCTTGCATTAAGACACAAAGCCTTCAGGCTTGTTTTTTTAACACCCTTTGTCCTTTTAGAATTATGATGTAGTGTGGCCCTTTTTGTTTCTTTCCTTTGTTTACTCGGCCTTCCACTATTGCTTTTTACCTTTCTACCATCTGTTTCTGACTCCATATTACTTCACCCTATCTCGCTGCATAGGTTCCCATCCCCCTGCCATATTAGTTTAAACACTCCTGAACTGCATTAGCAAATGTTACTCCCAGGACATTTCTATATAAAACACAGCCTCTTAGTTCTATGGGCCATTAGCTTTTCCATAAATCTTGTACATGATACTTTAATAAATGTTTTTGGAAATCCATAAAAAAACCACATCTGCTGCATTTCCTTTTCCTCTCGTTATTTCTTCAAAGAATTTGATAAGTTTGGTCAAGCGTGACCTTCCTTTCAGAGGTCCATGGGATTGGCCCTGATTAACGCATGCTTCTCCCTGTGCTCACTATTCCCATTTATCCATTCAACTGAGACTAACTGGACTATAATTTCCTGGTTTATCCCAGTCTATATTGTTTTGAGGATGAGAGTCACCTTTGGGAGGGGTGTGGGGGTTGTGGGGGGTGGGGGGGGGGGGGGGGGCAGTGTCGGCAGGGGGTTATGGGGAGGGTGTGGGGGGTAGGCTGGTGTGGATAGTGAAACATTTTCCCCCAGTTAGTGCTCCCCACTAATGGCCCAAATGCATTGAATCACCCCCTTTGTATTAGTCATGATCCGGCCTCACTCGGAGGGGAAGTCGGTTATATCTCCTTGAATGTATATTTATATTTCATTGAATGTTTTGGTCTTTTTTTCTTTCAGATAAATTGTTTCTTCCCTCGGAGGAGCCCCGGACCCTGGGATTACGATTCCGGCCCTACTCCTGGAATGGTTACTCCACAGTCGGGCTAAAGCATCTGGTCCAGGATTACCTTTTAGACCCGAGGGCCCCGCTCCAGAGCCCCAACACTGCACGCACCATTGAGGAGAGCGGCCACATCCTCCTCACTCAGAGACCTCCACACCACACTCCGTACAACTGCATCACCTGTGACAAGGTAAGATCACACCCACTCACACTCACTCACACACATACACACTCACTCACACTCACCCAGTCACACACAGTCACACTCACCCAATCACACCCTGCCTCACTCATACACCCACTCACACTCACACATACAGTCACACCCACTCACACTCACTCACACACACCCAGTCACACTCCCACACCCACTCACACACACCCAGTTACACCCACTCACACACTCACACTCGCCCAGTCACACTCACACTCACCCAGTCACACTCACACTCACCCAGTCACACTCTCACTCACCCTGTCACACTCACATACACCCAGTCACACTCACACTCACATACACCCAGTCACACTCACACTCATACACACCCTGTCACACCCACACTCACCCTGTCACACCCAGTCACACTCACACTCACGCAGTCACACCCAGTCACACACACTGTCACACTCACACTCACACACACCCACTCACACACACCCAGTCACACCCACTCACACACACCCAGTCACACCCACTCACACACTCACACTCACCCAGTCACACTCACACTCACCCAGTCACACTCACACTCACATACACCCAGTCACACTCACACTCATACACACCCTGTCACACCCACACTCACCCTGTCACACCCAGTCACACTCACACTCACGCAGTCACACCCAGTCACACACACTGTCACACTCACACTCACACTCACACACACCCAGTCACACTCTCACACACACACACACACACACCCAGTCACATCCAGTCAGACTGGGGTGTGGGAGGGGTGTGTGTGGGGGGGGGCGGCGGCTGAGGAGGGCGAGGTGTGCACAGTGGGAGCAGACCCCCCGTCCCCGTCCCAGGGGGGAGGTGGGGGGTGGGGGCGGGGTTGGGACCGGGTTGTGGTGCGGGTGGGAGGGGTGGGACTGGGGTGTGGTGGGAGACTGGTGGGGGGAATGGGGGTGGGGTGGAACTGGGGGGGGGTGGGGAGATGGGGGGCACTGGAGTGGGGGACTGGGGGATGGTGGGGAGGACTGAGGTGGTTGTGGGGGGGTGGATACTGGAGTGTGGTGGGGATGGGGGGTGGTGTGGATGGGACGGGGGGAGGGAGAATGGGGGAATAGGGGTGGGACTGGGGGGGACTGTGGATGTGGGGTGTGGGGTTGGGTAGGTGTGGGGACTGGGGGTGGGGGGGGGGATACTAGGGTGTGAGGTGCGCACAGTGGGAGCATTTCCACCCAAGCCAGAGGGAGGGGTGTGGGGGGGGGCTGGGGTGTGGCGGTATGGGGCGGAGGGGTGTGGAAGAACTGGAGGTGGATGGGGGGGGCTACTGGGGTGTGAGGTGCTCCCAGTGGGAGCAGTCACTTCAAGGGGGGATGTGGGGAGAATGGGGGGGGGTGGGGGACTGGGGGCGGGGGGAGAGATGGGGGTTACTGGGTGGGGTGGGGGCTTGGGGGAGGGAGACTGGTGGTGTGGGGTTGGGGGGGAATGGGGCTACTGGGGTGTGAGGTGCTCCCAGTGGGAGCAGTCACTCCAAGGGGGGATGTGGGGGGGGTGGGGGACTGGGGGGGGGAGAGATGGGGGTTACTGGGTGGGGTGGGGGCTTGGGGGAGGGAGACTGGTGGTGTGGGGTTGGGGGGGAATGGGGCTACTGGGGTGTGAGGTGCGCACAGTGGGAGCAATCCCCCCCGCCAGGCCCGGGGGGGGGGAGGGTTGTGGGGGGGACTGAGGGTGAGGATGGGGGTGTGGGGGTGAGGATGGGGGGGCTGTGGTACTGGGGGGTGAGGTGTGCACAGTGGGAGTAGTCCCAGCACTCACCATCAATCCCTCTCCCTGCAGGTGTTCTCCACCCCCCATGGGCTGGAGGTCCATGTCCGACGAGCACACAGTGGCAGCCAGCCCTTCAGCTGTGAGGTGTGTGGGAAAGCCTTTGGGCACTCGGTCAGCCTGCAGCAGCACCAGGCCACGCACTCCCACCTCAAGGTAAGGCCGGTCGTGTCCACACACAGGGCCGCACGCTAACTCAGGGGGGCGGAGGGGGAGGAGTGGCTGGGCGAAGCTCTACATTGAGAAACTTGCATTTCTATAGCGCCGTTCACGACCACCGGACATCTCAAACCGCTTTACAACCAATGAAGTACTTTTAGAGTGTGGTCACCGTTGTAAGGTGCAAAACGCAGCAGTCAATTTGTGCACAGCAAGCTCCCACAAACAGCAATGTGATAATGACCAGATAATCTGTTTTTTTTGTTATGTTGATTGAGGAATAAATATTGGCCAGGACACCAGGTATAACTCCCCTGCTCTTCTTCGAATAGTACTCTGGGATCTTTTACATCCTGAGAGGGCAGACGGGGCCTCGGTTTAACTTCTCATCTGAAAGACGGCACCTCCGACAGTGCGGTGCTCCCTCAGTACCATCCCTCAGACAGTGCAGCACTCCCTCAGTACTGCCCCTCCGACAGTGCAGCGCTCCCTCAGTACTGCCCCTCCGATAGTGTGGCGTTTCCTCAGTACTGCCCCTCCGACAGTGCGGTGCTCCCTCAGTACCACCCCTCCGACAGTGCAGCAGTCCCTCAGTACTGCCCCTCCGACATGGTGGCGTTTCCTCAGTACTGCCCCTCCGACAGTGCGGTGCTCCCTCAGCACTGCCCCTCCGACAGTGCGGCACTCCCTCAGTACTGCCCCTCCGACAGTGCGGTGCTCCCTCAGTACTGCCCCTCCAATAGTGTGGCGTTTCCTCAGTACCACCCCTCAGACAGTGCAGCACTCCCTCAGCACTGCCCCTCCGACAGTGAAGCACTCCCTCAGTACTGCACTGGAGTGCCTGGATTTTTGTTCTCAAGTCCCTGGAGCGGGACTGGAACACACAACCTTCTGACTCAGAGATGAGCAAGTTCCCCACTGAGCCACAGCTGACATTGACACTGGCAAACCATGTACATACTGTGAGGCTGTCTGTCAGGCGGGTAAGCCTTCGACACCAGGCCGCAGCCAGGGAGCGGAGCGGAGAGGAGGGAGGGAGGCATCATGGAGGCCGGGGTGGTGGGGGGTCGGAGTCCGGAGGCTAGATCAGGGAATCGGCAGGATCGGAGGGTGAGATTGGAGGCCTCAGGGAGGAGATGTCGGGGGGTTTGGCAGGGCAGGAAAGATGGAGCCAGTGGTAAAGCGGAAAGGCATTTACAGACTGGATCCAGCAGCCTTCGGCTCCCTTTAGCTGCTGGGTTTCTCAAGGCCTGGGACCCCAGCCTGGGGTAAATTTAAAAATGGTGGTTTTATTGCAACCTCACAATAATATTTCATTTGCCAACCCACCTCCTGCGGGCCAGTTGCTTGCCTGTCGCCCCCCTTCCCCCCCCCCCACCGCCCCACCGCCCCAATCCCCCCACCGCCCCCCCTCCCCACCCTGCAGGAGAGGGACGATGGTGGGGAGAGATCTGTGTGCTGAGATTAGTCTGGGATTGATACAGGGCTATGGAAGAGAGTGGGGCAGTGGGATTAGTCTGGGATTGATACAGGGCTATGGGAGAGAGCGGGGCAGTGGGATTAGTCTGGGATTGTTACAGGGCTATGGGAGAGCGCGGAGCAGTGGGATTAGTCTGGGATTGATACAGGGCTATGGGAGAGAGCGGGGCAGTGGGATTAGTCTGGGATTGTTACAGGGCTATGGGAGAGAGTGGGGCAGTGGGATTAGTCTGGGATTGATACAGGGCTATGGGAGAGAGTGGGGCAGTGGGATTAGTCTGGGATTGATACAGGGCTATGGGAGAGAGTGGGGCAGTGAGATTAGTTTGGGATTGATACAGAGCTATGGGAGAGAGTGGGGCAGTGGGATTAGTTTGGGATTGATACAGGGCTATGGGGAGAGAGCGGTGCAGTGGGATTAGTTTGGGATTGATACAGGGCTATGGGAGAGCGCGGAGCAGTGGGATTAGTCTGGGATTGATACAGGGCTATGGGAGAGAGCGGGGCAGTGGGATTAGTCTGGGATTGTTACAGGGCTATGGGAGAGAGCGGGGCAGTGGGATTAGTCTGGGATTGTTACAGGGCTATGGGAGAGAGCGGGGCAGTGGGATTAGTTTGGGGATTGATACAGGGCTATGGGAGAGAGCGGTGCAGTGGGATTAGTTTGGGATTGATACAGAGCTATGGGAGAGAGTGGGGCAGTGGGATTAGTTTGGGATTGATACAGGGCTATGGGGAGAGAGCGGTGCAGTGGGATTAGTTTGGGATTGATACAGGGCTATGGGAGAGAGCAGGGCAGTGGGATTAGTTTGGGATTGATACAGGGCTATGGGAGAGAGCAGGGCAGTGGGGTTAGTTTGGGATTGATACAGGGCTATGGGAGAGAGCAGGGCAGTGGGGTTAGTTTGGGATTGATACAGGGCTATGGGGAGAGAGCGGTGCAGTGCGATTAGTTTGGGATTGATACAGAGCTATGGGAGAGAGTGGGGCAGTGGGATTAGTTTGGGATTGATACAGGGCTATGGGGAGAGAGCGGTGCAGTGGGATTAGTTTGGGATTGATACAGGGCTATGGGAGAGAGTGGGGCAGTGGGGTTAGTTTGGGGATTTGGCAAGGCTGTAGGTGGAGGATAGTTAATGGTGCCCTTGGGTTAGGGAGGGGTGGGTCAGCGAGACCTGCCCCTCATGATCACTATCTGAGGGCCCAGCTACAAACTACAAGTGTGTTGCAGTCGGGAGGATTGGGCCAACCTGAGCTGTGGTTGAATAGTTGCTGGCAGTTCCTGTTTAGCCTCAGGAGCCACTTGGACAAGGACTGGTGGGCTGGTGCTGGCCTGGGACATGGAGAGGAACAGGTGGTGGGGAGATCGCCAATTTTATCTCTCTTCCTTTTTGTTTCGGCAGGAGAAGAGTTTCAACTGCAAGATCTGCGGCAAAAATTTTAAACGTTCGTCGACTCTGTCCACACACTTACTGATCCACTCCGACACCCGGCCTTACCCCTGCCAGTACTGCGGCAAATGCTTCCATCAGAAGTCCGACATGAAGAAACACACCTTCATCCACACAGGTACATCGATCTCCCCGGCTCACTACCCACAGTGACAGGAACTGACCCCGGCTCACTACCCACAGGGACAGAAACAGACCCCGGCTCACTACCCACAGGGACAGGAACTGACCCCGGCTCACTACCCACAGGGACAGGGACTGACCCCGGCTCACTACCCACAGGGACAGAAACAGACCCCGGCTCACTACCCACAGGGACAGGAACTGACCCCGGCTCACTACCCACAGGGACAGGAACTGACCCCGGCTCACTACCCACAGGGACAGGAACTGACCCCGGCTCACTACCCACAGGGACAGGAACTGACCCCGGCTCACTACCCACAGGTACATCGATCTCCGCGGCTCACTACCCACAGGGACAGGAACTGACCCCGGCTCACTACCCACAGGGACAGGAACTGACCCCGGCTCACTACCCACAGGGACAGGAACTGACCCCGGCTCACTACCCACAGGGACAGAAACAGACCCCGGCTCACTACCCACAGGGACAGAAACAGACCCCGGCTCACTACCCACAGGGACAGAAACAGACCCCGGCTCACTACCCACAGGGACAGGAACTGACCCCGGCTCACTACCCACAGGGACAGGAACTGACCCCGGCTCACTACCCACAGGGACAGGAACTGACCCCGGCTCACTACCCACAGGGACTGGGACTGACCCCGGCTCACTACCCACAGGGACAGGAACTGACCCCGGCTCACTACCCACAGGGACTGGGACTGACCCCGGCTCACAGCCCACAGGGACAGGAACAGATCCCGGCTCACTACTCACAGGGACTGGGACTGACCCCGGCTCACTTCCCACAGGGACAGGAACAGACCCCGGCTCACTGCTCACAGGGACTGGGACTGACCCTGGCTCACTTCCCACAGGGACAGGGACTGACCCCGGCTCACTTCCCACAGACACTGGGAGGATCCCGGCTCACTGCCCACAGACACTGGGACTGACCCCGTCTCATTTCCCACAGACACTAGGACTGACCCCGGCTCACTACCCACAGTGACAGAAACAGACCCCGGCTCACTACCCACAGGGATTGGGACTGACCCCGGTTCACTACCCACAGGGACAGGAACTGACCCCGGCTCACTACCCACAGTGACAGAAACAGACCCCGGCTCACTACCCACAGGGACAGGAACTGACCCCGGCTCACTACCCACAGGGACAGGAACTGACCCCGGCTCACTACCCACAGGAACATGAACTGACCCCGGCTCACTACCCACAGGGACATGAACTGACCCCGGCTCACTACCCACAGGGACAGGAACTGACCCCGGCTCACTACCCACAGGGACAGGAACTGACCCCGGTTCACTACCCACAGGGACAGGAACTGACCCCGGCTCACTACCCACAGGGACTGGGACTGACCCCGGCTCACTACCCACAGGGACAGGAACTGACCCCGGCTCACTACCCACAGGGACTGGGACTGACCCCGGCTCACAGCCCACAGGGACAGGAACAGATCCCGGCTCACTACTCACAGGGACTGGGACTGACCCCGGCTCACTTCCCACAGGGACAGGAACAGACTCCGGCTCACTGCTCACAGGGACTGGGACTGACCCTGGCTCACTTCCCACAGGGACAGGGACTGACCCCAGCTCACTTCCCACAGACACTGGGAGGATCCCGGCTCACTGCCCACAGACACTGGGACTGACCCCGTCTCATTTCCCACAGACACTAGGACTGACCCCGGCTCACTACCCACAGTGACAGAAACAGATCCC
Organism: Pristiophorus japonicus; assembly: GCF_044704955.1. Lineage (NCBI taxonomy): Eukaryota > Metazoa > Chordata > Chondrichthyes > Pristiophoridae > Pristiophorus > Pristiophorus japonicus. The sequence goes on along the minus strand of NW_027250648.1, from coordinate 501,251 downwards.
GGCTCACTACCCACAGGGACTGGGACTGACCCCGGCTCACTACCCACAGGGACAGGAACTGACCCCGGCTCACTACCCACAGTGACAGAAACAGACCCCGGCTCACTACCCACAGGGACAGGAACTGACCCCGGCTCACTACTCACAGGGACAGGAACTGACCCCGGCTCACTACCCACAGGGACAGGAACTGACCCCGGCTCACTACCCACAGGGACAGGAACTGACCCCGGCTCACTACCCACAGGGACAGGAACTGACCCCGGCTCACTATCCACAGGGACAGGAACTGACCCCGGCTCACTACCCACAGGGACAGGAACTGACCCCGGCTCACTACCCACAGGGACAGAAACAGACCCAGGCTCACGACCCACAGGGACAGGAACTGACCCCGGCTCACTACCCACAGGGACAGGAACAGACCCCGGCTCACTACCCACAGGGACAGGAACTGACCCCGGCTCACTACCCACAGGGACAGGAACTGACCCCAGCTCACTACCCACAGGGACAGGAACTGACCCCGGCTCACTACCCACAGGGACAGGAACTGACTCCGGCTCACTACCCACAGGGACAGGGACTGACCCCGTCTCATTTCCCACAGACACTAGGACTGACCCCGGCTCACGACCCACAGACATTTGGAATGACCCCGGCTCACTACCCACAGGGACAGGAACTGACTCCGGCTCACTACCCACAGGGACTGGGACTGACCCCGGCTCACAGCCCACAGGGACAGGAACAGACCCCGGTTCACTGCTCACAGGGACTGGGACTAACCCTGGCTCACTTCCCACAGGGACAGGGACTGACCCCGGCTCACTTCCCACAGACACTGGGAGGATCCCGGCTCACTGCCCACAGACACTGGGACTGACCCCGTCTCATTTCCCACAGACACTAGGACTGACCCCGGCTCACGACCCACAGACATTTGGAATGACCCCGGCTCACTGCCCACAGGGACAGGAACTGACCCCGGCTCACTTACCACAGACACTGGAACTGACCCCGGCTCACTTCCTACAGACACTGGGACTGATCCCGGCTCACTTCCTACAGACACTGGGACTGACCCCGGCTCACTTCCCACAGACACTGGGACTGACCCCGGCTCACTTCCCACGGACACAGGGACTGACTCCGGCTCACATCCCACAGGGACAGGACCTGACCCCGGCTCACTTCACACAGACACTGGAACTGACACCGGCTCACTTCCCACAGGAACAGGAACTGACCCCGGCTCGGTGCCCACAGGGACTGACCCCGGCTCACTACCCACAGACACTGGGACTGACCCCGGCTCACTTCCCACAGACACTGGGACTGACCCCGGCTCACTTCCGACAGACACTGGGACTGACCCCGGCTCACTTCCCACAGACACTGGGACTGACCCCGGCTCACTTCCCACAGACACTGGGACTGACACCGGCTCACTTCCCACAGACACTGGGACTGACCCCGGCTCACTTCCCACAGACACTGGGACTGACCCCGGCTCACTTCCCACAGACACTGGGACTGACACCGGCTCACTTCCCACAGACACTGGGACTGACCCCGGCTCACTTTCCACAGACACTGGGACTGACCCCGGCTCACTTCCCACAGACACTGGGACTGACCCCGGCTCACTTCCCACACGGACAGGAACTGACCCCGGCTCACTGCCCACGGACACTGGGACTGACCCTGGCTCACTTCCCACAGACTCTGGGAATGACCCCGGCTCACTTCCCACAGACAGTGGGACTGACCCCGGCTCACTTCCCACAGACAGTGGGACTGACCCCGGCTCACTTTCCACAGACAGTGGGACTGACCCCGGCTCACTTACCACAGGCAGTGGGACTGACCCCGGCTCACTTCCCACAGACAGTGTGACTGACCCCGGCTCACTTACCACAGACACTGACTGGGACTGACCCCGCCTCACTTCCCACAGGGACAGGACCTGACCCCGGCTCACTTCCCACAGGGACAGGACCTGACCCCGGCTCACTTCCCACAGACACTGGGACTGACCCCGGCTCACTTCCCACAGACACTGAGATTGAACCCGGCTCACTTCCCACAGACACTGACTGGGACTGACCCCGGCTCACTACCCACAGGGACTGGGACTGACCCCGGCTCACTACCCACAGGGACAGGAACTGACCCCGGCTCACTACCCACAGGGACTGGGACTGACCCCGGCTCACAGCCCACAGGGACAGGAACAGATCCCGGCTCACTACTCACAGGGACTGGGACTGACCCCGGCTCACTTCCCACAGGGACAGGAACAGACTCCGGCTCACTGCTCACAGGGACTGGGACTGACCCTGGCTCACTTCCCACAGGGACAGGGACTGACCCCAGCTCACTTCCCACAGACACTGGGAGGATCCCGGCTCACTGCCCACAGACACTGGGACTGACCCCGTCTCATTTCCCACAGGGACAGGAACTGACCCCGGCTCACTACCCACAGTGACAGAAACAGATCCCGGCTCACTACCCACAGGGACTGGGACTGACCCCGGCTCACTACCCACAGGGACAGGAACTGACCCCGGCTCACTACCCACAGTGACAGAAACAGACCCCGGCTCACTACCCACAGGGACAGGAACTGACCCCGGCTCACTACTCACAGGGACAGGAACTGACCCCGGCTCACTACCCACAGGGACAGGAACTGACCCCGGCTCACTACCCACAGGGACAGGAACTGACCCCGGCTCACTACCCACAGGGACAGGAACTGACCCCGGCTCACTATCCACAGGGACAGGAACTGACCCCGGCTCACTACCCACAGGGACAGGAACTGACCCCGGCTCACTACCCACAGGGACAGAAACAGACCCAGGCTCACGACCCACAGGGACAGGAACTGACCCCGGCTCACTACCCACAGGGACAGGAACAGACCCCGGCTCACTACCCACAGGGACAGGAACTGACCCCGGCTCACTACCCACAGGGACAGGAACTGACCCCAGCTCACTACCCACAGGGACAGGAACTGACCCCGGCTCACTACCCACAGGGACAGGAACTGACCCCGGCTCACTACCCACAGGGACAGGAACTGACTCCGGCTCACTACCCACAGGGACTGGGACTGACCCCAGCTCACTACCCACAGGGACAGGAACTGACTCCGGCTCACTACCCACAGGGACTGGGACTGACCCCGGCTCACAGCCCACAGGGACAGGAACAGACCCCGGTTCACTGCTCACAGGGACTGGGACTGACCCCGTCTCATTTCCCACAGACACTAGGACTGACCCCGGCTCACGACCCACAGACATTTGGAATGACCCCGGCTCACTACCCACAGGGACAGGAACTGACTCCGGCTCACTACCCACAGGGACTGGGACTGACCCCGGCTCACAGCCCACAGGGACAGGAACAGACCCCGGTTCACTGCTCACAGGGACTGGGACTAACCCTGGCTCACTTCCCACAGGGACAGGGACTGACCCCGGCTCACTTCCCACAGACACTGGGAGGATCCCGGCTCACTGCCCACAGACACTGGGACTGACCCCGTCTCATTTCCCACAGACACTGGGACTGACCTCGGCTCACTGCACACAGGGACAGGAACTGACTCCGGCTCACTTCCCACGGACACTGGGACTGACCCCGGCTCACTTCCCACAGACACTGTGACTGGCCCCGGCTCAATTCCCACAGACACTGGTACTGACCTCAGCTAACTTCCCACAGACACTGGGACTGACCCGGGCTCACTTCCCACAGGGACAGGGACTGACCCCGACTCACTTCCCACAGACACTGGGACTGACCCATGCTCACTTCCCACAGACACTGGGACTGACCCCGGCTCACTTCCCACAGACACTGGGACTGACCCCGGCTCACTTCCCACAGACACTGGGACTGACCCCGGCTCACTTCCCACAGACACTGGGACTGACCCCGGCTCACTTCCCACAGACACTGGGACTGACCCCGACTCACTGCCCACAGGGACAGGAACTGACCCAGGCTCACTGCCTACGGACACTGGGACTGACCCCGGCTCACTTCCCACGGACACTGGGACTGACCCCGGCTCACTTCCCACAGACACTGGCACTGACCCCGGCTCACTTCCCACAGACACTGGGACTGACCCCGGCTCACTTCCCACAGACACTGGGACTGACCCCGGCTCACTACCCACATACACTGGGTCTGACCCCGGCTCACTTCCCACAGACACAGGGACTGACCCCGGCTCACTTCCCACAGGGACAGGAACTGACCCCGGCTCACTGCCCACAGGGACAGGAACTGACCCCGGCTCACTGCCCACGGACACTGAGACTGACCCCGGCTCACTTCCCACAGGGACAGGAACTGACCCCGGCTCACTGCCCATGGACACTGGGACTGACCCCGGCTCACTTCCCACAGACACTGGGACTGACCACGGCTCACTACCCACAGACACTGGGACTGACCCCGCCTCACTTCCCACAGACACTGGGCCTGACCCCGGCTCACTTCCCACAAACACTGGGACTGAACCCGGCTCACTACCCACAGGGACTGGGACTGACCCCGGCTCACTTCCCACAGACACTGCGACTGACCCCGGCTCACTAACCACGGACACTGGGACTGACCCCGGCTCACTGCCCACGGACACTGGGACTGACCCCGGCTAACTTCCCACAGACACTGGGACTGACCCCGGCTCACTTCCCACAGACACTGGGACTGACCCCGACTCACTTCCCACAGACACTGGGACTGACCCCGGCTCACTTCCCACAGACACTGGGACTGACCCCGGCTCACTTCCCACAGACACTGGGACTGACCCCGGCTCACTTCCCACAGACACTGGGACTGACCCCGGCTTACTTCCCACAGACACTGGGACTGACCCCGGCTCACTTCCCACAGAGACTGGGACTGACCCCGGCTCACTTCCCACAGACACTGGGACTGACCCCGGCTCACTTCCCACAGACACTGGGACTGACCCCGGCTCACTTCCCACAGACACTGGGACTGACCCCGGCTCACTTCCCACAGACACTGGGACTGACCCCGGCTCACTACCCACAGGGACAGGACCTGACCCCGGCTCACTACCCACAGGGACAGGGACTGACCCCAGCTCACTTCCTACAGGGACAGGAACTGACCCTGGCTCACTTCCCACAGACAGTGGTACTGACCCCGGCTCACTTCCCACAGATACTGGGACTGACCCCGGCTCACTTACCACAGACAGTGGGACTGACCCCAGCTCACTTCCCACAGACACTGGGCCTGACCCCGGCTCACTTCCCACAAACACTGGGACTGAACCCGGCTCACTACCCACAGGGACTGGGACTGACCCCGGCTCACTTCCCACAGACACTGCGACTGACCCCGGCTCACTAACCACGGACACTGGGACTGACCCCGGCTCACTGCCCACGGACACTGGGACTGACCCCGGCTCACTTCCCACAGACACTGGGACTGACCCCGGCTCACTTCCCACAGACACTGTGACTGACCCCGGCTCACTACCCACAGGGACAGGACCTGACCCCGGCTCACTACCCACAGGGACAGGGACTGACCCCGGCTCACTACCCACAGAGACAGGGACTGACCCCAGCTCACTTCCTACAGGGACAGGAACTGACCCCGGCTCACTTCCCACAGACAGTGGTACTGACCCCGGCTCACTTCCCACAGATACTGGGACTGACCCCGGCTCACTTACCACAGACAGTGGGACTGACCCCAGCTCACTTCCCACAGACACTGGGCCTGACCCCGGCTCACTTCCCACAAACACTGGGACTTAACCCGGCTCACTACCCACAGGGACTGGGACTGACCCCGGCTCACTTCCCACAGACACTGCGACTGACCCCGGCTCACTAACCACGGACACTGGGACTGACCCCGGCTCACTGCCCACGGACACTGGGACTGACCCCGGCTCACTTCCCACAGACACTGGGACTGACCCCGGCTCACTTCCCACAGACACTGGGACTGACCCCGACTCACTTCCCACAGACACTGGGACTGACCCCGGCTCACTTCCCACAGACACTGGGACTGACCCCGGCTCACTTCTCACAGACACTGGGACTGACCCCGGCTCACTTCCCACAGGGACAGGACCTGACCCCGGCTCACTTCCCACAGACACTGGACTGACCCCGGCTCACTTCCCACAGACACTGGGACTGACCCCGGCTCACTTCCCACAGACACTGGGACTGACCCCGGCTCACTTCCCACAGACACTGGGACTGACCCCGGCTCACTTCCCACAGACACTGGGACTGACCCCGGCTCACTTCCCACAGACACTGGGACTGACCCCGGCTCACTACCCACAGGGACAGGACCTGACCCCGGCTCACTACCCACAGGGACAGGGACTGACCCCGGCTCACTACCCACAGAGACAGGGACTGACCCCAGCTCACTTCCTACAGGGACAGGAACTGACCCCGGCTCACTTCCCACAGACAGTGGTACTGACCCCGGCTCACTTCCCACAGATACTGGGGCTGACCCTGGCTCACTTACCACAGACAGTGGGACTGACCCCAGCTCACTTCCCACAGACACTGGGACTGACCCCGGCTCACTTCCCACAGACACTGGGACTGACCCCGGCGCACTTCCCACAGGGACAGGGACTGACCCCGGCTCACTACCCACAGGGACAGGAACTGACCGCGGCTCACTTCCCACAAGGACAGGAACTGACCCCGGCTCACTTCCCACAGACTCTGGGACTGACCCCAACTCACTGCCCAAAGGGACTGACCCCGGCTCACTTCCCACAGACACTGGGACTGACCCCGGCTCACTTCCCACAGACACAGGGACTGACCCAGGCTCACTTCCCACAGACACTGGGACTGACCCCGGCTCACTTCCCACAGACACTGGGACTGCCCCGGCACACTTTCCACAGACACTGACTGGGACTGACCCCGGCTCACTTCCCACAGGCACAGGACCTGACCCCGGCTCACTTCCCACAGACACTGGGACTGACCCCGGCTCACTTCCCACAGACACTGGGACTGACACCGGCTCACTTCCCACAGACACTGGGACTGACCCCGGCTCACTTCCCACAGACACTGGGACTGACCCCGGCTCACTTCCCACAGACACTGGGACTGACCCCGGCTCACTTCCCACAGACACTGGGACTGACCCCGGCTCACTACCCACGGGGACAGGAACTGACCCCGGCTCACTACCCACAGGGACAGGGACTGACCCCGGCTCACTACCCACAGGGACAGGGACTGACCCCAGCTCACTTCCTACATGGACAGGAACTGACCCTGGCTCACTGCCCACGGACACTGGAACTGACCCCGGCTCACTTCCCTCCGACTCTGGGATTGACCCCGGCTCACTTCCCACAGACAGTGGTACTGACCCCGGCTCACTTCCCACAGACAGTGGTACTGACCCCGGCTCACTTACCACACACAGTGGGACTGACCCCAGCTCACTTCCCACAGACACTGGGACTGACCCCGGCTCACTTCCCACAGGGACAGGAACTGACCCCGGCTCACTTCCCACAGACTCTGGGACTGACCCCAACTCACTGCCCAAAGGGACTGACCCCGGCTCACTTCCCACAGACACTGGGACTGACCCCGGCTCACTTCCCACAGCCACAGGAACTGACCCAGGCTCACTTCCCACAGACACTGGGACTGACCCCGGCTCACTTCCCATAGACACTGGGACTGCCCCGGCACACTTCCCACAGACACTGACTGGGACTGACCCCAGCTCACTTCCCACAGGCACAGTTCCTGACCCCGGCTCACTTCCCACAGGGACAGGACCTGACCCCTGCTCACTTCCCACGGGGACAGGACCTGACCCCTGCTCACTTCCCACAGGTACAGGGACTGACCCCGGCTCACTACCCACAGGGACAGGGACTGACCCCAGCTCACTTCCTGCAGGGACAGGAACTGACCCCGGCTCACTGCCCACGGACACTGGGACTGACCCCGGCTCACTTCCCACAGACTCTGGGACTGACACCGGCTCACTACCCACAGATTCTGGGACTGACACCGGCTCACTACCCACAGACAGTGGTACTGTCCCCGGCTCACTTCCCACAGACAGTGGTACTGACCCCGGCTCACTTCCCACAGACAGTGGTACTGACCCCGGCTCACTTCCCACAGACAGTGGGACTGACCCCGGCTCACTTCCCACAGATAGTGGGACTGACCCCAGCTCACTTACCACAGACACTGGGACTGACCTCGGCTCACTACCCACAGGGACAGGAACTGACCCCGGCTCACTTCCCACAGGGACAGGAACTGATCCGGGTTCACTGCCCACGGACACTGGGACTGACCCCGGCTCACTTCGCACAGACTCTGGGACTGACCCCAACTCGCTGCCCAAAGAGACTGACCCCGACATACTACCCACAGACACTGGGACTGACCCCGGCTCACTTCCCACAGACACAGGGACTGACCCAGGCTCACTTCCCACAGACACTGACTGGGACTGACCCCGGCTCACTGCCCACAGGGACAGGAACTGACCCCGGCTCACTGCCGTCAGACACAGGGACTGACCCCGGCTCACTTCCCACAGGGACAGGAACTGACTCCAGCTCACTTCCCACAGACATTGGGACTGACCCCGGCTCACTTCCCACAGGGACAGGGACTGACCCTGGCTCACTTCCCACAGACACTGGTACTGACCCCGGCTCACTTCCCACAGACACTGGGACTGACCGCGACTCACTGCCCACAGGGACAGGAACTGACCCCGGCTCACTGCCCACGGACACTGGGACTGACCCCGGTTCACTTCCCACAGACACTGTGACTGACCCCGGCTCACTTGCCACAGGGACAGGGACTGACCCCGGCTCACTGCCCACAGGGACTGACCCCGGCTCACTTCCCACAGGGACAGGACCTGACCCCAGCTCACTGCCCATAGGGACTGACACCGGCTCACTGCCCACAGGGACTGACCCCGGCTCACTTCCCACAGGGACAGGACCTGACCCCGGCTCACTTCCAAAAGGGACAGGGTCTGACCCCGGCTCACTACCGACGGACACTGGGACTGACCCCGGCTCACTTCCCACAGACACTGGGACTGACCCCGGCTCACTTCCCACAGGGACAGGAACTGACCCCGGCTCACTTTCCACGGTCACTGGGACTGACACCGGCTCACTTCCCACAGGGACAGGACCTGAACCCGGCTCACCTCCCACAAACACTGGAACTGAACCCGGCTCACTACCCACAGGGACTGGGACTGACCCCAGCACACTTCCCACAAACACTGGGACTGACCCCGGCTCACTACCCACAGACACTGGGACTGACCCCGGCTCACTTCCCACAGACACTGTGACTGACCCCGGCTCACTTCCCACAGGGACTGAACCTGGTTCACTGCCCACAGGGACTGACACCGGCTCACTTCCCACAGGGACAGGACCTGACCCCAGCTCACTGCCCACAGGGACTGAACCCGGCTCTCTGCCCAAAGGGACTGACCCCGGCTCACTTCCCACAGACACAGGGACTGACCCCGGCTCACTACCCACAGACAGTGGTACTGACCCCGGCTCACTTCCCACAGACAGTGGTACTGACCCCGGCTCACTTCCCACAGACAGTGGTACTGACCCCGGCTCACTTCCCACAGACAGTGGTACTGACCCCGGCTCACTTCCCACAGACAGTGGTACTGACCCCGGCTCATTTCCCACAGACAGTGGTACTGACCCCGGCTCACTTCCCACAGACAGTGGTACTGACCCCAGCTCACTTACCACAGACACTGGGACTGACCTCGGCTCAGTTCCCACAGGGACAGGACCTGACCCCGGCGCACTTCCCACGGACACTGGGACTGACCCCGGCTCACTTCGCACAGACTCTGGGACTGACCCCAACTCGCTGCCCAAAGGGACTGACCCCGACTTACTACCCACAGACACTGGGACTGACCGCGGCTCACTTCCCACAGACACAGGGACTGACCCAGGCTCACTTCCCACAGACACTGGGACTGACCCCGGCTCACTTCCCACAGACACTGGGACTGACCCCGGCTCACTGCCGTCAGACACAGACTGGGACTGACCCCGGCTCACTTCCCACAGGGACAGGACCTGACCCAGCTCACTTCCCACAAACGCTGGAACTGAACCTGGCTCACTACCCACAGGGACTGGGACTGACCCCAGCTCACTTCCCACAGACACTGGGACTGACCCCGGCTCACTACCCACAGACACTGGGACTGACCCCGGCTCACTTCCCACAGACACAGGGACTGACCCCGGCTCACTTCCCACAGACACTGGTACTGACCCTGGCTCACTGCCCACGGACACTGGGACTGACCCCGGCTCACTTCCCACAGACACTGGGACTGACCCCGGCTCACTTCCCACAGACACTGGGACTGACCCCGGCTCACTTCCCACAGACACTGGGACTGACCCCGGCTCACTTCCCACAGACACTGGGACTGACCCCGACTCACTGCCCACAGTGACAGGAACTGACCCCGGCTCACTGCCCACGGACACTGGGACTGACCCCGGCTCACTTCCCACAGGGACAGGAACTGACCCCGGCTCACTGCCCATGGACACTGGGACTGACCCTGGCTCACTTCCCACAGACACTGGGACTGACCCCGGCTCACTTCCCACAGACACTGGGCCTGACCCCGGCTCACTTCCCACAGACACTGGGCCTTACCCCGGCTCACTTCCCACAGACTATGACTGACCCCGGCTCATTTCCCACAGACATTGTGACTGACCCCAGCTCACTTCCCACAGACACTGTGACTGACCCCAGCTCACTTCCCACAGACACTGGGACTGACCCCGGCTCACTACCCACAGACACTGGGACTGACCCCGGCTCACTTCCCACAGACACAGGGACTGACCCCGGCTCACTTCCCACAGACACTGGTACTGACCCCGGCTCACTTCCCACAGACACTGTGACTGACCCCGGCTCACTTCCTACAGACACTGGGACTGACCCCAGCTCACTTCCCACAGACACAGGGACTGACCCCGGCTCACTTCCCACAGGGACAGGGACTGACCCCGGCTCAATGCCCACAGGGACTGACCCAGGCTCACTGCCCACAGGAACTGACCCCGGCTCACTTCCCACAGGGACAGGGTCTGACCCCGGCTCACTTCCCACAGGGACAGGGACTGAACCCGGCTCACTTCTCACAAATACTGGAACTGAACCCGGCTCACTGCCCACAGGGACTGGGACTGACCCCGGCTCACTTCCCACAGACACTGGGACTGACCCCGGCTCACTACCCACAGACACTGGGACTGACCCCGGCTCACTTCCCACAGACACAAGGACTGACCCCGTCTCACTTCCCACAGACACTGGGACTGACCCCGACTCACTGCCCACAGGGACAGGAACTGACGCTGGCTCACTGCCCACGGACACTGGGACTGACCCCGGCTCACTTCCCACAGACACTGGGACTGACCCAGGCTCACTTCCCACAGACACTGGGACTGACCCCGGCTCACTGCCGTCAGACACAGACTGGGACTGACCCCGGCTCACTTCCCACAGGGACAGGACCTGACCCCGGCTCACTTCCCACAAACGCTGGAACTGGACCTGGCTCACTACCCACAGGGACTGGGACTGACCCCAGTTCACTTCCCACAGACACTGGGACTGACCCCGGCTCACTACCCACAGACACTGGGACTGACCCCGGCTCACTTCCCACAGACACAGGGACTGACCCCGGCTCACTTCCCATAGACACTGGTACTGACCCCGGCTCACTTCCCACAGACACTGTGACTGACCCCGGCTCACTTCCCACAGCGACAGGGACTGACCCCGGCTCACTGCCCACAGGGACTGACCCCGGCTCACTGCCCACAGGAACTGACCCCGGCTCACTTCCCACAGAGACAGGGTCTGACCTCGGCTCACTTCCCACAGGGACAGGGACTGAACCCGGCTCACTTCCCACAAACACTGGAACTGAACCCGGCTCACCTCCCACAGGTACTGGGACTGACCCCGGCTCACGACCCACAGACACTGGGACTGACCCCGGCTCACTACCCACAGACACTGGGACTGACCCCGGCTCACTTCCCACAGACACTGGGACTGATCTCGACTCACTGCCCACAGGGACAGGAACTGACCCTGGCTCACTGCCCACGGACACTGGGACTGACCCCGGCTCACTTCCCACAGACACTGGGACTGAGCCTGGCTCACTTCCCACAGACACTGGGACTGACCCCGGCTCACTTCCCACAGACACTGGGACTGACCCCGGCTCACTTCCCACAGACACTGGAACTGACCCCGAATCACTGCCCACAGTGACAGGAACTGACCCTGGCTCACTGCCCACGGACACTGGGACTGACCCCGGCTCACTTCCCACAGGGACAGGAACTGACCCCGGCTCACTGCCCATGGACACTGGGACTGACCCTGGCTCACTTCCCACAGACACTGGGACTGACCCCGGCTCACTTCCCACAGACACTGGGCCTGACCCCGGCTCACTTCCCACAGACACTGGGCCTGACCCCGGCTCACTTCCCACAGACACTGTGACTGACCCCGGCTCACTTCCCACAGACACTGGGACTGACTCCGGCTCACTTCCCACAGACACTGTGACTGACCCCGGCTCACTTCCCACAGACACTGGGACTGACCCCGGCTCACTTCCCACAGACACAGGGACTGACCCCGGCTCACTTCCCACAGGGACAGGGACTGACCCCGGCTCACTGCCCACAGGGACTGACCCCGGCTCACTGCCCACAGGAACTGACCCCGGCTCACTTCCCACAGGGACAGGGTCTGACCCCGGCTCACTTCCCACAGGGACAGGGACTGAACCCGGCTCACTTCCCACAAACACTGGAACTGAACCCGGCTCACTGCCCACAGGGACTGGGACTGACCCCGGCTCACTACCCACAGACACTGGGACTGACCGCGGCTCACTACCCACAGAAACTGGGACTGACCCCGGCTCACTTCCCACAGACACAGGGACTGAGCCCGGCTCACTTCCCACAGACACTGGGACTGACCCCGACTCACTGCCCACAGGGACAGGAACTGACCCTGGCTCACTGCCCACGGACACTGGGACTGACCCCGGCTCACTTCCCACAGACACTGGGACTGACCCCGGCTCACTTCCCACAGACACTGGGACTGACCCCGGCTCACTTCCCACAGACACTGGGACTGACCCCGGCTCACTTCCCACAGACACTGGGACTGACCCCGGCTCATTTCCCACAGACACTGGGACTGACTCCGGCTCACTTCCCACAGACACTGGGACTGACCCCGGCTCACTTCCCACAGACACTGGGACTGACCCCGGCTCACTACCCACAGACACTGGGTCTGACCCCGGCTCACTTTCCCACAGACACTGGGACTGACCCAGGCTCACTTCCCACAGACACTGGGACTGACTCCGGCTCACTGCCCACAGTGACAGGAACTGACCCCGGCTCACTGCCCACGGACACTGGGACTGACCCCGGCTCACTTCCCACAGACACTGTGACTGACCCTGGCTCACTTCCCACAGACACTGGTACTGACCACAGCTCACTTCACACAGACACTGGGACTGACCCGGGCTCACTTCCCACAGGGACAGGGACTGACCCCGGCTCGCTGCCCACAGAGACTGACCCCGGCTCACTGCCCACAGGGACAGGACCTGACCCCGGCTCACTTCCCACAGGGAAAGTGTCAGAACCCGGCTCACTTCCCACCGTGACAGGAACTGACCACGGCTCACTTCCCACGGTCACTGGGACTGACCACGGCTCACTTCCCACGGGGACAGGGACTGAACCCGGCTCACTTCCAACAGACACTGGGACTGACCACGGCTCACTACCCACAGACACTGGGACTGACCCCGGCTCACTTCCCACAGACACAGGGACTGACCCCGGCTCACTTCCCACAGACACTGGGACTGACCCCGACTCACTGCCCACAGGGACAGGAACTGACCCCGGCTCACTGCCCACGGACACTGGGACTGACCACGGCTCACTTCCCACAGACACTGTGACTGACCCCGGCTCACTTCCCACGGGCACTGGGACTGGCCCCGGCTCACTGCCCACAGGGACAGTAACTGACTCCGGCTCACTTCCCACAGACACTGGGACTGACCCCGGCTCACTTCCCACAGACATTGTGACTGACCCCGGCTCACTTCCCACAGACGCTGGTACTGACCCCAGCTCACATCCCACAGACACTGGGACTGACCCGGGCTCACTTCCCACAGGGACAGGGACTGACCCCGGCTCACTGCCCACAGGGACTGAACCCGGCTCACTTCCCACAGGGACTGACCCCAGCTCACTTCCAACAGGGACAGGACCTGACCCCAGCTCACTGCCCACAGGGACTTACCCCGGCTCACTGCCCACAGGGACTGACCCCAGCTCACTTCCCACAGGGACAGGACCTGACCCCGGCTCAGTTCCCAAAGGGAAAGTGTCTGACCCCGGCTCACTACCCACGGACACTGGGACTGACCCCGGCTCACTTCCCACAGACACTGGGACTGACCCCGGCTCACTTCCCACAGGGACAGGGACTGAACCCGGCTCACTTCCCACGGACACTGGGACTGATCCCGGCTCACTTCCCACAGGGACAGGACCTGACCCCGGCTCACTTCCCACAAACACTGGAACTGAACCCGGCTCACTACCCACAGGGACTGGGACTGACCCCAGCTCACTTCCCACAGACACTGGGACTGACCCCGGCTCACTTCCCACAGACACTGGGACTGACCCCGGCTCACTTCCCACAGACACTGGAACTGACCCCGAATCACTGCCCACAGTGACAGGAACTGACCCTGGCTCACTGCCCACGGACACTGGGACTGACCCCGGCTCACTTCCCACAGGGACAGGAACTGACCCCGGCTCACTGCCCATGGACACTGGGACTGACCCTGGCTCACTTCCCACAGACACTGGGACTGACCCCGGCTCACCTCCCACAGACACTGGGCCTGACCCCGGCTCACGTCCCACAGACACTGGGCCTGACCCCGGCTCACTTCCCACAGACACTGTGACTGACCCCGGCTCACTTCCCACAGACATTGTGACTGACCCCAGCTCACTTCCCACAGACACTGTGACTGACCCCAGCTCACTTCCCACAGACACTGGGACTGACTCCGGCTCACTTCCCACAGACACTGTGACTGACCCCGGCTCACTTCCCACAGACACTGGGACTGACCCCGGCTCACTTCCCACAGACACTGGGACTGACCCCGGCTCACTTCCCACAGACACAGGGACTGACCCCGGCTCACTTCCCACAGGGACAGGGACTGACCCCGGCTCACTGCCCACAGGGACTGACCCCGGCTCACTGCCCACAGGAACTGACCCCGGCTCACTTCCCACAGGGACAGGGTCTGACCCCGGCTCACTTCCCACAGGGACAGGGACTGAACCCGGCTCACTTCCCACAAACACTGGAACTGAACCCGGCTCACTGCCCACAGACACAGGGACTGAGCCCGGCTCACTTCCCACAGACACTGGGACTGACCCCGACTCACTGCCCACAGGGACAGGAACTGACCCTGGCTCACTGCCCACGGACACTGGGACTGACCCCGGCTCACTTCCCACAGACACTGGGACTGACCCCGGCTCACTTCCCACAGACACTGTGACTGACCCCGGCTTACTTCCCACGGGCACTGGGACTGGCCCCGGCTCACTGCCCACAGGGACAGGAACTGACTCCGGCTCACTTCCCACAGACACTGGGACTGACCCCGGCTCACTTCCCACAGACATTGTGACTGACCCCGGCTCACTTCCCACAGACGCTGGTACTGACCCCAGCTCACATCCCACAGACACTGGGACTGACCCGGGCTCACTTCCCACAGGGACAGGGACTGACCCCGGCTCACTGCCCACAGGGACTGAACCCGGCTCACTTCCCACAGGGACTGACCCCAGCTCACTTCCAACAGGGACAGGACCTGACCCCAGCTCACTGCCCACAGGGACTGACCCCGGCTCACTGCCCACAGGGACTGACCCCAGCTCACTTCCCACAGGGACAGGACCTGACCCCGGCTCAGTTCCCAAAGGGACAGTGTCTGACCCCGGCTCACTACCCACGGACACTGGGTCTGACCCCGGCTCACTTCCCACAGACACTGGGACTGACCCCGGCTCACTTCCCACAGGGACAGGGACTGAACCCGGCTTACTTCCCACGGACACTGGGACTGATCCCGGCTCACTTCCCACAGGGACAGGACCTGACCCCGGCTCACTTCCCACAAACACTGGAACTGAACCCGGCTCACTACCCACAGGGACTGAGACTGACCCCAGCTCACTTCCCACAGACACTGGGACTGACCCCGGCTCACTTCCCACAGACACTGGGACTGACCCCGGCTCACTTCCCACAGACACTGGAACTGACCCCGAATCACTGCCCACAGTGACAGGAACTGACCCTGGCTCACTGCCCACGGACACTGGGACTGACCCCGGCTCACTTCCCACAGGGACAGGAACTGACCCCGGCTCACTGCCCATGGACACTGGGACTGACCCTGGCTCACTTCCCACAGACACTGGGACTGACCCCGGCTCACTTCCCACAGACACTGGGCCTGACCCCGGCTCACTTCCCACAGACACTGGGCCTGACCCCGGCTCACTTCCCACAGACACTGTGACTGACCCCGGCTCACTTCCCACAGACATTGTGACTGACCCCAGCTCACTTCCCACAGACACTGTGACTGACCCCAGCTCACTTCCCACAGACACTGGGACTGACTCCGGCTCACTTCCCACAGAATTAACTGTGCAAATAGATGTTAACAAATATGATGTGATTGGGATTACGGAGACGTGGCTCCAGGATGAGCAGGGCTGGGAACTCAACATCCAGGGGTATTCAACATTCAGGAAGGATAGAATAAAAGGAAAAGGAGGTGGGGTAGCATTGCTGGTTAAGGAGGAGATTAAGGCAATAGTTAGGAAGGACATTAGCTTGGATGATGTGGAATCTATATGGGTAGAGCTGCAGAACACCAAAGGGCAAAAAACGTTAGTGGGAGTTGTGTACAGACCTCCAAACAGTAGTAGTGATGTTGGGGAGGGCATCAAACAGGAAATTAGGGGTGCATGCAATAAAGGTGCAGCAGTTATAATGGGTGACTTTAATATGCACATAGATTGGGCTAACCAAACTGGAAGCAATACGGTGGAGGAGGATTTTCTGGAGTGCATAAGGGATGGTTTTTTAGACCAATATGTCGAGGAACCAACTAGGCGGGAGGCCATCTTAGACTGGGTGTTATGTAATGAGAAAGGATTAATTAGCAATCTCGTTGTGCGAGGCCCCTTGGGGAAGAGTGACCATAATATGGTGGAATTCTGCATTAGGATGGAGAATGAAACAGTTAATTCAGAGACCATGGTCCAGAACTTAAAGAAGGCTAACTTTGAAGGTATGAGGCGTGAATTGGCTGAGATGGATTGGCGAATGATACTTAAGGGGTTGACTGTGGATGGGCAATGGCAGACATTTAGAGACCGCATGGATGAACTACAACAATTGTACATTCCTGTCTGGCATAGAAATAAAAAAGGGAAGGTGGCTCAACCGTGGCTATCAAGGGAAATCAGGGATAGTATTAAAGCCAAGGAAGTGGCATACAAATTGGCCAGAAATAGCAGCGAACCTGGGGACTGGGAGAAATTTAGAACTCAGCAGAGGAGGACAAAGGGTTTGATTAGGGCAGGGAAAATGGAGTATGAGAAGAAGCTTGCAGGGAACATTAAGACGGATTGCAAAAGTTTCTATAGATATGTAAAGAGAAAAAGGTTAGTAAAGACAAACGTAAGTCCCCTGCAGTCAGAATCAGGGGAAGTCATAACGGGGAACAAAGAAATGGCGGACCAATTGAACAAGTACTTTGGTTCGGTATTCACGAAGGAGGACACGAACAACCTTCCGGTTATAAAAGGGGTCGGGGGGTCTAGTAAGGAGGAGGAACTGAGGGAAATCCTTATTAGCTGGGAAATTGTGTTGGGGAAATTGATGGGATTGAAGGCCGATAAATCCCCAGGGCCTGATGGACTGCATCCCAGAGTACTTAAGGAGGTGGCCTTGGAAATAGTGGATGCGTTGACAGTCATTTTCCAACATTCCATTGACTCTGGATCAGTTCCTATGGAGTGGAGGGTAGCCAATGTAACCCCACTTTTTAAAAAAGGAGGGAGAGAGAAAACAGGGAATTATAGACCGGTCAGCCTGACATCGGTA
Source organism: Pristiophorus japonicus (assembly GCF_044704955.1). Taxonomy (NCBI): domain Eukaryota; kingdom Metazoa; phylum Chordata; class Chondrichthyes; family Pristiophoridae; genus Pristiophorus; species Pristiophorus japonicus. Next base: position 482,787 of record NW_027250648.1, on the reverse strand, counting down.
GTGGGTAAAATGATGGAATCAATTATTAAGGATGTCATAGCAGTGCATTTGGAAAGAGGTGACATGATAGGTCCAAGTCAGCATGGATTTGTGAAAGGGAAATCATGCTTGACAAATCTTCTGGAATTTTTTGAGGATGTTTCCAGCAGAGTGGATAAGGGAGAACCAGTTGATGTGGTATATTTGGACTTTCAGAAGGCGTTCGACAAGGTCCCACACAAGAGATTGATGTGCAAAGTTAGAGCACATGGGATTGGGGGTAGTGTACTGACATGGATTGAGAACTGGTTGTCAGACAGGAAGCAAAGAGTAGGAGTAAATGGGTACTTTTCAGAATGGCAGGCAGTGACTAGTGGGGTACCGCAAGGTTCTGTGCTGGGGCCCCAGCTGTTTACACTGTACATTAATGATTTAGATGAGGGGATTAAATGTAGTATCTCCAAATTTGCGGATGACACTAAGTTGGGTGGCAGTGTGAGCTGCGAGGAGGATGCTGTGAGGCTGCAGAGCGACTTGGATAGGTTAGGTGAGTGGGCAAATGCATGGCAGATGAAGTATAATGTGGATAAATGTGAGGTTATCCACTTTGGTGGTAAAAACAGAGAGACAGACTATTATCTGAATGGTGACAGATTAGGAAAAGGGGAGGTGCAAAGAGACCTGGGTGTCATGGTACATCAGTCATTGAAGGTTGGCATGCAGGTGCAGCAGGCGGTTAAGAAAGCAAATGGCATGTTGGCCTTCATAGCAAGGGGATTTGAGTACAGGGGCAGGGAGGTGTTGCTACAGTTGTACAGGGCATTGGTGAGGCCACACCTGGAGTATTGTGTACAGTTTTGGTCTCCTAACCTGAGGAAGGACATTCTTGCTATTGAGGGAGTGCAGCGAAGGTTCACCAGACTGATTCCCGGGATGGTGGGACTGACCTATCAAGAAAGACTGGATCAACTGGGCTTGTATTCACTGGAGTTCAGAAGAATGAGAGGGGACCTCACAGAAACATATAAAATTCTAACGGGGTTAGACAGGTTAGATGCAGGAAGAATGTTCCCAATGTTGGGGAAGTCCAGAACCAGGGGTCACAGTCTAAGGATAAGGGGTAAGCCATTTAGGACCGAGATGCGGAGGAACTTCTTCACCCAGAGAGTGGTGAACCTGTGGAATTCTCTACCACAGAAAGTTGTTGAGGCCAATTCACTAAATATATTCAAAAAGGAGTTAGATGAAGTCCTTACTGCTAGGGGGATCAAGGGGTATGGCGAGAAAGCAGGAATGGGGTACTGAAGTTGCATGTTCAGCCATGAACTCATTGAATGGCGGTGCAGGCTAGAAGGGCCGAATGGCCTACTCCTGCACCTATTTTCTATGTTTCTATGTTTCTATGTGACTGACCCCGGCTCACTTCCCACAGACACTGGGACTGACCCCGGCTCACTTCCCACAGACACTGGGACTGACCCCGGCTCACTTCCCACAGACACAGGGACTGACCCCGGCTCACTTCCCACAGGGACAGGGACTGATCCCGGCTCACTGCCCACAGGGACTGACGCCGGCTCACTGCCCACAGGAACTGACCCCGGCTTACTTCCCACAGGGACAGGGTCTGACCCCGGCTCACTTCCCACAGGGACAGGGACTGAACCCGGCTCACTTCCCACAAACACTGGAACTGAACCCGGCTCACTGCCCACAGGGACTGGGACTGACCCCGGCTCACTACCCACAGACACTGGGACTGACCCCGGCTCACTACCCACAGGGACAGGACCTGACCCCGGCTCACTACCCACAGGGACAGGGACTGACCCCGGCTCACTACCCACAGAGACAGGGACTGACCCCAGCTCACTTCCTACAGGGACAGGAACTGACCCCGGCTCACTTCCCACAGACAGTGGTACTGACCCCGGCTCACTTCCCACAGATACTGGGACTGACCCCGGCTCACTTACCACAGACAGTGGGACTGACCCCAGCTCACTTCCCACAGACACTGGGCCTGACCCCGGCTCACTTCCCACAAACACTGGGACTGAACCCGGCTCACTACCCACAGGGACTGGGACTGACCCCGGCTCACTTCCCACAGACACTGCGACTGACCCCGGCTCACTAACCACGGACACTGGGACTGACCCCGGCTCACTGCCCACGGACACTGGGACTGACCCCGGCTCACTTCCCACAGACACTGGGACTGACCCCGGCTCACTTCCCACAGACACTGGGACTGACCCCGACTCACTTCCCACAGACACTGGGACTGACCCCGGCTCACTTCCCACAGACACTGGGACTGACCCCGGCTCACTTCTCACAGACACTGGGACTGACCCCGGCTCACTTCCCACAGGGACAGGACCTGACCCCGGCTCACTTCCCACAGACACTGGACTGACCCCGGCTCACTTCCCACAGACACTGGGACTGACCCCGGCTCACTTCCCACAGACACTGGGACTGACCCCGGCTCACTTCCCACAGACACTGGGACTGACCCCGGCTCACTTCCCACAGACACTGGGACTGACCCCGGCTCACTTCCCACAGACACTGGGACTGACCCCGGCTCACTACCCACAGGGACAGGACCTGACCCCGGCTCACTACCCACAGGGACAGGGACTGACCCCGGCTCACTACCCACAGAGACAGGGACTGACCCCAGCTCACTTCCTACAGGGACAGGAACTGACCCCGGCTCACTTCCCACAGACAGTGGTACTGACCCCGGCTCACTTCCCACAGATACTGGGGCTGACCCTGGCTCACTTACCACAGACAGTGGGACTGACCCCAGCTCACTTCCCACAGACACTGGGACTGACCCCGGCTCACTTCCCACAGACACTGGGACTGACCCCGGCGCACTTCCCACAGGGACAGGGACTGACCCCGGCTCACTACCCACAGGGACAGGAACTGACCGCGGCTCACTTCCCACAAGGACAGGAACTGACCCCGGCTCACTTCCCACAGACTCTGGGACTGACCCCAACTCACTGCCCAAAGGGACTGACCCCGGCTCACTTCCCACAGACACTGGGACTGACCCCGGCTCACTTCCCACAGACACAGGGACTGACCCAGGCTCACTTCCCACAGACACTGGGACTGACCCCGGCTCACTTCCCACAGACACTGGGACTGCCCCGGCACACTTTCCACAGACACTGACTGGGACTGACCCCGGCTCACTTCCCACAGGCACAGGACCTGACCCCGGCTCACTTCCCACAGACACTGGGACTGACCCCGGCTCACTTCCCACAGACACTGGGACTGACACCGGCTCACTTCCCACAGACACTGGGACTGACCCCGGCTCACTTCCCACAGACACTGGGACTGACCCCGGCTCACTTCCCACAGACACTGGGACTGACCCCGGCTCACTTCCCACAGACACTGGGACTGACCCCGGCTCACTACCCACGGGGACAGGAACTGACCCCGGCTCACTACCCACAGGGACAGGGACTGACCCCGGCTCACTACCCACAGGGACAGGGACTGACCCCAGCTCACTTCCTACATGGACAGGAACTGACCCTGGCTCACTGCCCACGGACACTGGAACTGACCCCGGCTCACTTCCCTCCGACTCTGGGATTGACCCCGGCTCACTTCCCACAGACAGTGGTACTGACCCCGGCTCACTTCCCACAGACAGTGGTACTGACCCCGGCTCACTTACCACACACAGTGGGACTGACCCCAGCTCACTTCCCACAGACACTGGGACTGACCCCGGCTCACTTCCCACAGGGACAGGAACTGACCCCGGCTCACTTCCCACAGACTCTGGGACTGACCCCAACTCACTGCCCAAAGGGACTGACCCCGGCTCACTTCCCACAGACACTGGGACTGACCCCGGCTCACTTCCCACAGCCACAGGAACTGACCCAGGCTCACTTCCCACAGACACTGGGACTGACCCCGGCTCACTTCCCATAGACACTGGGACTGCCCCGGCACACTTCCCACAGACACTGACTGGGACTGACCCCAGCTCACTTCCCACAGGCACAGTTCCTGACCCCGGCTCACTTCCCACAGGGACAGGACCTGACCCCTGCTCACTTCCCACGGGGACAGGACCTGACCCCTGCTCACTTCCCACAGGTACAGGGACTGACCCCGGCTCACTACCCACAGGGACAGGGACTGACCCCAGCTCACTTCCTGCAGGGACAGGAACTGACCCCGGCTCACTGCCCACGGACACTGGGACTGACCCCGGCTCACTTCCCACAGACTCTGGGACTGACACCGGCTCACTACCCACAGATTCTGGGACTGACACCGGCTCACTACCCACAGACAGTGGTACTGTCCCCGGCTCACTTCCCACAGACAGTGGTACTGACCCCGGCTCACTTCCCACAGACAGTGGTACTGACCCCGGCTCACTTCCCACAGACAGTGGGACTGACCCCGGCTCACTTCCCACAGATAGTGGGACTGACCCCAGCTCACTTACCACAGACACTGGGACTGACCTCGGCTCACTACCCACAGGGACAGGAACTGACCCCGGCTCACTTCCCACAGGGACAGGAACTGATCCGGGTTCACTGCCCACGGACACTGGGACTGACCCCGGCTCACTTCGCACAGACTCTGGGACTGACCCCAACTCGCTGCCCAAAGAGACTGACCCCGACATACTACCCACAGACACTGGGACTGACCCCGGCTCACTTCCCACAGACACAGGGACTGACCCAGGCTCACTTCCCACAGACACTGACTGGGACTGACCCCGGCTCACTGCCCACAGGGACAGGAACTGACCCCGGCTCACTGCCGTCAGACACAGGGACTGACCCCGGCTCACTTCCCACAGGGACAGGAACTGACTCCAGCTCACTTCCCACAGACATTGGGACTGACCCCGGCTCACTTCCCACAGGGACAGGGACTGACCCTGGCTCACTTCCCACAGACACTGGTACTGACCCCGGCTCACTTCCCACAGACACTGGGACTGACCGCGACTCACTGCCCACAGGGACAGGAACTGACCCCGGCTCACTGCCCACGGACACTGGGACTGACCCCGGTTCACTTCCCACAGACACTGTGACTGACCCCGGCTCACTTGCCACAGGGACAGGGACTGACCCCGGCTCACTGCCCACAGGGACTGACCCCGGCTCACTTCCCACAGGGACAGGACCTGACCCCAGCTCACTGCCCATAGGGACTGACACCGGCTCACTGCCCACAGGGACTGACCCCGGCTCACTTCCCACAGGGACAGGACCTGACCCCGGCTCACTTCCAAAAGGGACAGGGTCTGACCCCGGCTCACTACCGACGGACACTGGGACTGACCCCGGCTCACTTCCCACAGACACTGGGACTGACCCCGGCTCACTTCCCACAGGGACAGGAACTGACCCCGGCTCACTTTCCACGGTCACTGGGACTGACACCGGCTCACTTCCCACAGGGACAGGACCTGAACCCGGCTCACCTCCCACAAACACTGGAACTGAACCCGGCTCACTACCCACAGGGACTGGGACTGACCCCAGCACACTTCCCACAAACACTGGGACTGACCCCGGCTCACTACCCACAGACACTGGGACTGACCCCGGCTCACTTCCCACAGACACTGTGACTGACCCCGGCTCACTTCCCACAGACACTGGTACTGACCACAGCTCACTTCCCACAGACACTGGGACTGACCCGGGCTCACTTCCCATAGGGACAGGGACTGACCCCGGCTCACTGCCCACAGGGACTGAACCTGGTTCACTGCCCACAGGGACTGACACCGGCTCACTTCCCACAGGGACAGGACCTGACCCCAGCTCACTGCCCACAGGGACTGAACCCGGCTCTCTGCCCAAAGGGACTGACCCCGGCTCACTTCCCACAGACACAGGGACTGACCCCGGCTCACTACCCACAGACAGTGGTACTGACCCCGGCTCACTTCCCACAGACAGTGGTACTGACCCCGGCTCACTTCCCACAGACAGTGGTACTGACCCCGGCTCACTTCCCACAGACAGTGGTACTGACCCCGGCTCACTTCCCACAGACAGTGGTACTGACCCCGGCTCATTTCCCACAGACAGTGGTACTGACCCCGGCTCACTTCCCACAGACAGTGGTACTGACCCCAGCTCACTTACCACAGACACTGGGACTGACCTCGGCTCAGTTCCCACAGGGACAGGACCTGACCCCGGCGCACTTCCCACGGACACTGGGACTGACCCCGGCTCACTTCGCACAGACTCTGGGACTGACCCCAACTCGCTGCCCAAAGGGACTGACCCCGACTTACTACCCACAGACACTGGGACTGACCGCGGCTCACTTCCCACAGACACAGGGACTGACCCAGGCTCACTTCCCACAGACACTGGGACTGACCCCGGCTCACTTCCCACAGACACTGGGACTGACCCCGGCTCACTGCCGTCAGACACAGACTGGGACTGACCCCGGCTCACTTCCCACAGGGACAGGACCTGACCCAGCTCACTTCCCACAAACGCTGGAACTGAACCTGGCTCACTACCCACAGGGACTGGGACTGACCCCAGCTCACTTCCCACAGACACTGGGACTGACCCCGGCTCACTACCCACAGACACTGGGACTGACCCCGGCTCACTTCCCACAGACACAGGGACTGACCCCGGCTCACTTCCCACAGACACTGGTACTGACCCTGGCTCACTGCCCACGGACACTGGGACTGACCCCGGCTCACTTCCCACAGACACTGGGACTGACCCCGGCTCACTTCCCACAGACACTGGGACTGACCCCGGCTCACTTCCCACAGACACTGGGACTGACCCCGGCTCACTTCCCACAGACACTGGGACTGACCCCGACTCACTGCCCACAGTGACAGGAACTGACCCCGGCTCACTGCCCACGGACACTGGGACTGACCCCGGCTCACTTCCCACAGGGACAGGAACTGACCCCGGCTCACTGCCCATGGACACTGGGACTGACCCTGGCTCACTTCCCACAGACACTGGGACTGACCCCGGCTCACTTCCCACAGACACTGGGCCTGACCCCGGCTCACTTCCCACAGACACTGGGCCTTACCCCGGCTCACTTCCCACAGACTATGACTGACCCCGGCTCATTTCCCACAGACATTGTGACTGACCCCAGCTCACTTCCCACAGACACTGTGACTGACCCCAGCTCACTTCCCACAGACACTGGGACTGACCCCGGCTCACTACCCACAGACACTGGGACTGACCCCGGCTCACTTCCCACAGACACAGGGACTGACCCCGGCTCACTTCCCACAGACACTGGTACTGACCCCGGCTCACTTCCCACAGACACTGTGACTGACCCCGGCTCACTTCCTACAGACACTGGGACTGACCCCAGCTCACTTCCCACAGACACAGGGACTGACCCCGGCTCACTTCCCACAGGGACAGGGACTGACCCCGGCTCAATGCCCACAGGGACTGACCCCGGCTCACTGCCCACAGGAACTGACCCCGGCTCACTTCCCACAGGGACAGGGTCTGACCCCGGCTCACTTCCCACAGGGACAGGGACTGAACCCGGCTCACTTCTCACAAATACTGGAACTGAACCCGGCTCACTGCCCACAGGGACTGGGACTGACCCCGGCTCACTTCCCACAGACACTGGGACTGACCCCGGCTCACTACCCACAGACACTGGGACTGACCCCGGCTCACTTCCCACAGACACAAGGACTGACCCCGTCTCACTTCCCACAGACACTGGGACTGACCCCGACTCACTGCCCACAGGGACAGGAACTGACGCTGGCTCACTGCCCACGGACACTGGGACTGACCCCGGCTCACTTCCCACAGACACTGGGACTGACCCAGGCTCACTTCCCACAGACACTGGGACTGACCCCGGCTCACTGCCGTCAGACACAGACTGGGACTGACCCCGGCTCACTTCCCACAGGGACAGGACCTGACCCCGGCTCACTTCCCACAAACGCTGGAACTGGACCTGGCTCACTACCCACAGGGACTGGGACTGACCCCAGTTCACTTCCCACAGACACTGGGACTGACCCCGGCTCACTACCCACAGACACTGGGACTGACCCCGGCTCACTTCCCACAGACACAGGGACTGACCCCGGCTCACTTCCCATAGACACTGGTACTGACCCCGGCTCACTTCCCACAGACACTGTGACTGACCCCGGCTCACTTCCCACAGCGACAGGGACTGACCCCGGCTCACTGCCCACAGGGACTGACCCCGGCTCACTGCCCACAGGAACTGACCCCGGCTCACTTCCCACAGAGACAGGGTCTGACCTCGGCTCACTTCCCACAGGGACAGGGACTGAACCCGGCTCACTTCCCACAAACACTGGAACTGAACCCGGCTCACCTCCCACAGGTACTGGGACTGACCCCGGCTCACGACCCACAGACACTGGGACTGACCCCGGCTCACTACCCACAGACACTGGGACTGACCCCGGCTCACTTCCCACAGACACTGGGACTGATCTCGACTCACTGCCCACAGGGACAGGAACTGACCCTGGCTCACTGCCCACGGACACTGGGACTGACCCCGGCTCACTTCCCACAGACACTGGGACTGAGCCTGGCTCACTTCCCACAGACACTGGGACTGACCCCGGCTCACTTCCCACAGACACTGGGACTGACCCCGGCTCACTTCCCACAGACACTGGAACTGACCCCGAATCACTGCCCACAGTGACAGGAACTGACCCTGGCTCACTGCCCACGGACACTGGGACTGACCCCGGCTCACTTCCCACAGGGACAGGAACTGACCCCGGCTCACTGCCCATGGACACTGGGACTGACCCTGGCTCACTTCCCACAGACACTGGGACTGACCCCGGCTCACTTCCCACAGACACTGGGCCTGACCCCGGCTCACTTCCCACAGACACTGGGCCTGACCCCGGCTCACTTCCCACAGACACTGTGACTGACCCCGGCTCACTTCCCACAGACACTGGGACTGACTCCGGCTCACTTCCCACAGACACTGTGACTGACCCCGGCTCACTTCCCACAGACACTGGGACTGACCCCGGCTCACTTCCCACAGAAACAGGGACTGACCCCGGCTCACTTCCCACAGGGACAGGGACTGACCCCGGCTCACTGCCCACAGGGACTGACCCCGGCTCACTGCCCACAGGAACTGACCCCGGCTCACTTCCCACAGGGACAGGGTCTGACCCCGGCTCACTTCCCACAGGGACAGGGACTGAACCCGGCTCACTTCCCACAAACACTGGAACTGAACCCGGCTCACTGCCCACAGGGACTGGGACTGACCCCGGCTCACTACCCACAGACACTGGGACTGACCGCGGCTCACTACCCACAGAAACTGGGACTGACCCCGGCTCACTTCCCACAGACACAGGGACTGAGCCCGGCTCACTTCCCACAGACACTGGGACTGACCCCGACTCACTGCCCACAGGGACAGGAACTGACCCTGGCTCACTGCCCACGGACACTGGGACTGACCCCGGCTCACTTCCCACAGACACTGGGACTGACCCCGGCTCACTTCCCACAGACACTGGGACTGACCCAGGCTCACTTCCCACAGACACTGGGACTGACCCCGGCTCACTTCCCACAGACACTGGGACTGACCCCGGCTCATTTCCCACAGACACTGGGACTGACTCCGGCTCACTTCCCACAGACACTGGGACTGACCCCGGCTCACTTCCCACAGACACTGGGACTGACCCCGGCTCACTACCCACAGACACTGGGTCTGACCCCGGCTCACTTTCCCACAGACACTGGGACTGACCCAGGCTCACTTCCCACAGACACTGGGACTGACTCCGGCTCACTGCCCACAGTGACAGGAACTGACCCCGGCTCACTGCCCACGGACACTGGGACTGACCCCGGCTCACTTCCCACAGACACTGTGACTGACCCTGGCTCACTTCCCACAGACACTGGTACTGACCACAGCTCACTTCACACAGACACTGGGACTGACCCGGGCTCACTTCCCACAGGGACAGGGACTGACCCCGGCTCGCTGCCCACAGAGACTGACCCCGGCTCACTGCCCACAGGGACAGGACCTGACCCCGGCTCACTTCCCACAGGGAAAGTGTCAGAACCCGGCTCACTTCCCACCGTGACAGGAACTGACCACGGCTCACTTCCCACGGTCACTGGGACTGACCACGGCTCACTTCCCACGGGGACAGGGACTGAACCCGGCTCACTTCCAACAGACACTGGGACTGACCACGGCTCACTACCCACAGACACTGGGACTGACCCCGGCTCACTTCCCACAGACACAGGGACTGACCCCGGCTCACTTCCCACAGACACTGGGACTGACCCCGACTCACTGCCCACAGGGACAGGAACTGACCCCGGCTCACTGCCCACGGACACTGGGACTGACCACGGCTCACTTCCCACAGACACTGTGACTGACCCCGGCTCACTTCCCACGGGCACTGGGACTGGCCCCGGCTCACTGCCCACAGGGACAGTAACTGACTCCGGCTCACTTCCCACAGACACTGGGACTGACCCCGGCTCACTTCCCACAGACATTGTGACTGACCCCGGCTCACTTCCCACAGACGCTGGTACTGACCCCAGCTCACATCCCACAGACACTGGGACTGACCCGGGCTCACTTCCCACAGGGACAGGGACTGACCCCGGCTCACTGCCCACAGGGACTGAACCCGGCTCACTTCCCACAGGGACTGACCCCAGCTCACTTCCAACAGGGACAGGACCTGACCCCAGCTCACTGCCCACAGGGACTTACCCCGGCTCACTGCCCACAGGGACTGACCCCAGCTCACTTCCCACAGGGACAGGACCTGACCCCGGCTCAGTTCCCAAAGGGAAAGTGTCTGACCCCGGCTCACTACCCACGGACACTGGGACTGACCCCGGCTCACTTCCCACAGACACTGGGACTGACCCCGGCTCACTTCCCACAGGGACAGGGACTGAACCCGGCTCACTTCCCACGGACACTGGGACTGATCCCGGCTCACTTCCCACAGGGACAGGACCTGACCCCGGCTCACTTCCCACAAACACTGGAACTGAACCCGGCTCACTACCCACAGGGACTGGGACTGACCCCAGCTCACTTCCCACAGACACTGGGACTGACCCCGGCTCACTTCCCACAGACACTGGGACTGACCCCGGCTCACTTCCCACAGACACTGGAACTGACCCCGAATCACTGCCCACAGTGACAGGAACTGACCCTGGCTCACTGCCCACGGACACTGGGACTGACCCCGGCTCACTTCCCACAGGGACAGGAACTGACCCCGGCTCACTGCCCATGGACACTGGGACTGACCCTGGCTCACTTCCCACAGACACTGGGACTGACCCCGGCTCACCTCCCACAGACACTGGGCCTGACCCCGGCTCACGTCCCACAGACACTGGGCCTGACCCCGGCTCACTTCCCACAGACACTGTGACTGACCCCGGCTCACTTCCCACAGACATTGTGACTGACCCCAGCTCACTTCCCACAGACACTGTGACTGACCCCAGCTCACTTCCCACAGACACTGGGACTGACTCCGGCTCACTTCCCACAGACACTGTGACTGACCCCGGCTCACTTCCCACAGACACTGGGACTGACCCCGGCTCACTTCCCACAGACACTGGGACTGACCCCGGCTCACTTCCCACAGACACAGGGACTGACCCCGGCTCACTTCCCACAGGGACAGGGACTGACCCCGGCTCACTGCCCACAGGGACTGACCCCGGCTCACTGCCCACAGGAACTGACCCCGGCTCACTTCCCACAGGGACAGGGTCTGACCCCGGCTCACTTCCCACAGGGACAGGGACTGAACCCGGCTCACTTCCCACAAACACTGGAACTGAACCCGGCTCACTGCCCACAGACACAGGGACTGAGCCCGGCTCACTTCCCACAGACACTGGGACTGACCCCGACTCACTGCCCACAGGGACAGGAACTGACCCTGGCTCACTGCCCACGGACACTGGGACTGACCCCGGCTCACTTCCCACAGACACTGGGACTGACCCCGGCTCACTTCCCACAGACACTGTGACTGACCCCGGCTTACTTCCCACGGGCACTGGGACTGGCCCCGGCTCACTGCCCACAGGGACAGGAACTGACTCCGGCTCACTTCCCACAGACACTGGGACTGACCCCGGCTCACTTCCCACAGACATTGTGACTGACCCCGGCTCACTTCCCACAGACGCTGGTACTGACCCCAGCTCACATCCCACAGACACTGGGACTGACCCGGGCTCACTTCCCACAGGGACAGGGACTGACCCCGGCTCACTGCCCACAGGGACTGAACCCGGCTCACTTCCCACAGGGACTGACCCCAGCTCACTTCCAACAGGGACAGGACCTGACCCCAGCTCACTGCCCACAGGGACTGACCCCGGCTCACTGCCCACAGGGACTGACCCCAGCTCACTTCCCACAGGGACAGGACCTGACCCCGGCTCAGTTCCCAAAGGGACAGTGTCTGACCCCGGCTCACTACCCACGGACACTGGGTCTGACCCCGGCTCACTTCCCACAGACACTGGGACTGACCCCGGCTCACTTCCCACAGGGACAGGGACTGAACCCGGCTTACTTCCCACGGACACTGGGACTGATCCCGGCTCACTTCCCACAGGGACAGGACCTGACCCCGGCTCACTTCCCACAAACACTGGAACTGAACCCGGCTCACTACCCACAGGGACTGAGACTGACCCCAGCTCACTTCCCACAGACACTGGGACTGACCCCGGCTCACTTCCCACAGACACTGGGACTGACCCCGGCTCACTTCCCACAGACACTGGAACTGACCCCGAATCACTGCCCACAGTGACAGGAACTGACCCTGGCTCACTGCCCACGGACACTGGGACTGACCCCGGCTCACTTCCCACAGGGACAGGAACTGACCCCGGCTCACTGCCCATGGACACTGGGACTGACCCTGGCTCACTTCCCACAGACACTGGGACTGACCCCGGCTCACTTCCCACAGACACTGGGCCTGACCCCGGCTCACTTCCCACAGACACTGGGCCTGACCCCGGCTCACTTCCCACAGACACTGTGACTGACCCCGGCTCACTTCCCACAGACATTGTGACTGACCCCAGCTCACTTCCCACAGACACTGTGACTGACCCCAGCTCACTTCCCACAGACACTGGGACTGACTCCGGCTCACTTCCCACAGAATTAACTGTGCAAATAGATGTTAACAAATATGATGTGATTGGGATTACGGAGACGTGGCTCCAGGATGAGCAGGGCTGGGAACTCAACATCCAGGGGTATTCAACATTCAGGAAGGATAGAATAAAAGGAAAAGGAGGTGGGGTAGCATTGCTGGTTAAGGAGGAGATTAAGGCAATAGTTAGGAAGGACATTAGCTTGGATGATGTGGAATCTATATGGGTAGAGCTGCAGAACACCAAAGGGCAAAAAACGTTAGTGGGAGTTGTGTACAGACCTCCAAACAGTAGTAGTGATGTTGGGGAGGGCATCAAACAGGAAATTAGGGGTGCATGCAATAAAGGTGCAGCAGTTATAATGGGTGACTTTAATATGCACATAGATTGGGCTAACCAAACTGGAAGCAATACGGTGGAGGAGGATTTTCTGGAGTGCATAAGGGATGGTTTTTTAGACCAATATGTCGAGGAACCAACTAGGCGGGAGGCCATCTTAGACTGGGTGTTATGTAATGAGAAAGGATTAATTAGCAATCTCGTTGTGCGAGGCCCCTTGGGGAAGAGTGACCATAATATGGTGGAATTCTGCATTAGGATGGAGAATGAAACAGTTAATTCAGAGACCATGGTCCAGAACTTAAAGAAGGCTAACTTTGAAGGTATGAGGCGTGAATTGGCTGAGATGGATTGGCGAATGATACTTAAGGGGTTGACTGTGGATGGGCAATGGCAGACATTTAGAGACCGCATGGATGAACTACAACAATTGTACATTCCTGTCTGGCATAGAAATAAAAAAGGGAAGGTGGCTCAACCGTGGCTATCAAGGGAAATCAGGGATAGTATTAAAGCCAAGGAAGTGGCATACAAATTGGCCAGAAATAGCAGCGAACCTGGGGACTGGGAGAAATTTAGAACTCAGCAGAGGAGGACAAAGGGTTTGATTAGGGCAGGGAAAATGGAGTATGAGAAGAAGCTTGCAGGGAACATTAAGACGGATTGCAAAAGTTTCTATAGATATGTAAAGAGAAAAAGGTTAGTAAAGACAAACGTAAGTCCCCTGCAGTCAGAATCAGGGGAAGTCATAACGGGGAACAAAGAAATGGCGGACCAATTGAACAAGTACTTTGGTTCGGTATTCACGAAGGAGGACACGAACAACCTTCCGGTTATAAAAGGGGTCGGGGGGTCTAGTAAGGAGGAGGAACTGAGGGAAATCCTTATTAGCCGGGAAATTGTGTTGGGGAAATTGATGGGATTGAAGGCCGATAAATCCCCAGGGCCTGATGGACTGCATCCCAGAGTACTTAAGGAGGTGGCCTTGGAAATAGTGGATGCGTTGACAGTCATTTTCCAACATTCCATTGACTCTGGATCAGTTCCTATGGAGTGGAGGGTAGCCAATGTAACCCCACTTTTTAAAAAAGGAGGGAGAGAGAAAACAGGGAATTATAGACCGGTCAGCCTGACATCGGTAGTGGGTAAAATGATGGAATCAATTATTAAGGATGTCATAGCAGTGCATTTGGAAAGAGGTGACATGATAGGTCCAAGTCAGCATGGATTTGTGAAAGGGAAATCATGCTTGACAAATCTTCTGGAATTTTTTGAGGATGTTTCCAGCAGAGTGGATAAGGGAGAACCAGTTGATGTGGTATATTTGGACTTTCAGAAGGCGTTCGACAAGGTCCCACACAAGAGATTGATGTGCAAAGTTAGAGCACATGGGATTGGGGGTAGTGTACTGACATGGATTGAGAACTGGTTGTCAGACAGGAAGCAAAGAGTAGGAGTAAATGGGTACTTTTCAGAATGGCAGGCAGTGACTAGTGGGGTACCGCAAGGTTCTGTGCTGGGGCCCCAGCTGTTTACACTGTACATTAATGATTTAGATGAGGGGATTAAATGTAGTATCTCCAAATTTGCGGATGACACTAAGTTGGGTGGCAGTGTGAGCTGCGAGGAGGATGCTGTGAGGCTGCAGAGCGACTTGGATAGGTTAGGTGAGTGGGCAAATGCATGGCAGATGAAGTATAATGTGGATAAATGTGAGGTTATCCACTTTGGTGGTAAAAACAGAGAGACAGACTATTATCTGAATGGTGACAGATTAGGAAAAGGGGAGGTGCAAAGAGACCTGGGTGTCATGGTACATCAGTCATTGAAGGTTGGCATGCAGGTGCAGCAGGCGGTTAAGAAAGCAAATGGCATGTTGGCCTTCATAGCAAGGGGATTTGAGTACAGGGGCAGGGAGGTGTTGCTACAGTTGTACAGGGCATTGGTGAGGCCACACCTGGAGTATTGTGTACAGTTTTGGTCTCCTAACCTGAGGAAGGACATTCTTGCTATTGAGGGAGTGCAGCGAAGGTTCACCAGACTGATTCCCGGGATGGCGGGACTGACCTATCAAGAAAGACTGGATCAACTGGGCTTGTATTCACTGGAGTTCAGAAGAATGAGAGGGGACCTCACAGAAACATATAAAATTCTGACGGGGTTAGACAGGTTAGATGCAGGAAGAATGTTCCCAATGTTGGGGAAGTCCAGAACCAGGGGTCACAGTCTAAGGATAAGGGGTAAGCCATTTAGGACCGAGATGCGGAGGAACTTCTTCACCCAGAGAGTGGTGAACCTGTGGAATTCTCTACCACAGAAAGTTGTTGAGGCCAATTCACTAAATATATTCAAAAAGGAGTTAGATGAAGTCCTTACTGCTAGGGGGATCAAGGGGTATGGCGAGAAAGCAGGAATGGGGTACTGAAGTTGCATGTTCAGCCATGAACTCATTGAATGGCGGTGCAGGCTAGAAGGGCCGAATGGCCTACTCCTGCACCTATTTTCTATGTTTCTATGTTTCTATGTGACTGACCCCGGCTCACTTCCCACAGACACTGGGACTGACCCCGGCTCACTTCCCACAGACACTGGGACTGACCCCGGCTCACTTCCCACAGACACAGGGACTGACCCCGGCTCACTTCCCACAGGGACAGGGACTGATCCCGGCTCACTGCCCACAGGGACTGACGCCGGCTCACTGCCCACAGGAACTGACCCCGGCTTACTTCCCACAGGGACAGGGTCTGACCCCGGCTCACTTCCCACAGGGACAGGGACTGAACCCGGCTCACTTCCCACAAACACTGGAACTGAACCCGGCTCACTGCCCACAGGGACTGGGACTGACCCCGGCTCACTACCCACAGACACTGGGACTGACCCCGGCTCACTACCCACAGAAACTGGGACTGACCCCGGCTCACTTCCCACAGACACAGGGACTGAGCCCGGCTCACTTCCCACAGACACTGGGACTGACCCCGACTCACTGCCCACAGGGACAGGAACTGACCCTGGCTCACTGCCCACGGACACTGGGACTGACCCCGGCTCACTTCCCACAGACACTGGGACTGACCCCGGCTCACTTCCCACAGACACTGGGACTGACCCCGGCTCACTTCCCACAGACACTGGGACTGACCCCGGCTCACTTCCCACAGACACTGGGACTGACCCCGGCTCACTTCCCACAGACACTGGGACTGACTCCGGCTCACTTCCCACAGACACTGGGACTGACCCCGGCTCACTTCCCACAGGGACAGGGACTGACCCCGGCTCGCTGCCCACAGAGACTGACCCCGGCTCACTTCCCACAGGGACAGGACCTGACCCCAGCTCACTGCCCACAGGACCTGACCCCGGCTCACTTCCCACAAACACTGGAACTGAACCCGGCTCACTACCCACAGGGACTGGGACTGACCCCAGCTCACTTCCCACAGACACTGGGACTGACCCCGGCTCACTACCCACAGACACTGGGACTGACGCCGGCTCACTTCCCACAGACACAGTGACTGACCCCGGCACACTTCCCACAGACACTGGTACTGACCCCAGCTCACTTCCCACAGACACTGGGACTGACCCGGGCTCACTTCCCACAGACACTGGGACTGACCCCGGCTCACTGCCCACAGGGACTGAACCCGGCTCACTGCCCACAGGGACTGACCCTGGCTCACTTCCCACAGGGACAGGACCTGACCCCAGCTCACTGCCCACAGGGACTGACCCCGGCTCACTTCCCACAGGGGCAGGACCTGACCCCGGCTCACTTCCCAAAGGGACAGGATCTGACCCCGGCTCACTACCCACGGACACTGGGACTGACCCCGGCTCACTTCCCACAGGGACAGGAACTGACCCCGGCTCACTTTCCATGGTCACTGGGACTGACCACGGCTAATTTTCCACAGGGACAGGGACTGAACCCGGCTCACTTCCAACGGACACTGGGACTGACCCCGGCTCCCTTCCCACAGGGACAGGACCTGACCCCGGCTCACTTCCCACAAACACTGGAACTGACCCCGGCTCACTACCCACAGACACTGGGACTGACCCTGGCTCACTTCCCACAGACACAGGGACTGACCCCGGCTCACTTCCCACAGACACTGTGACTGACCCCGGCTCACTTCCCACAGAAACTGGTACTGACCCCAGCTCACTTCCCACAGACACTGGGACTGACCCGGGCTCACTTCCCACAGGGACAGGTACTGACCCCGGCTCACTGCCCACAGGGACTGACCCCGGCTCACTGCCCACAGGGACTGACCCCGGCTCACTGCCCACAGGGACTGACCCCGGATCACTTCCCACAGGGACAGGGTCTGACCCCGGCTCACTTCCCACAGGGACAGGGACTGAACCCGGCTCACTTCCCACGGACACTGGGACTGACCCCAGCTCACTTCCCACAGGGACAGGACCTGACCCCGGCTCACTTCCAACAAACACTGGAACTGAACCCGGCTCACTGCCCACAGGGACTGGGACTGACCCCTGCTCACTTCCCACAGACACTGGGACTGACCCCGGCTCACTATCCACAGACACTGGGACTGACCCCGGCTCACTTCCCACAGACACAGGGACTGAGCCCGGCTCACTATCCACAGACACTGGGACTGACCCCGACTCACTGCCCACAGGGACAGGAACTGACCCTGGCTCACTGCCCACGGACACTGGGACTGACCCCGGCTCACTTCCCACAGACACTGGGACTGACCCCGGCTCACTTCCCACAGACACTGGGACTGAGCCCGGCTCACTTCCCACAGACACTGGGACTGACCCCGGCTCACTTCCCACAGACACTGGGACTGACCCCGGCTCACTTCCCACCCCGGCTCACTTCCCACAGACACTGGGACTGACTCCGGCTCACTTCCCACAGACACTGGAACTGACCCCGGCTCACTTCCCACAGACACTGGGACTGACCCCGGCTCACTACCCACAGACACTGGGTCTGACCGCGGCTCACTTCCCACAGACACTGGGACTGACCCCGGCTCACTTCCCACAGACACTGGGACTGACTCCGGCTCACTGCCCACAGTGACAGGAACTGACCCCGGCTCACTGCCCACGGACACTGGGACTGACCCCGGCTCACTTCCCACAGGGACAGGAACTGACTCCGGCTCACTGCCCATGGACACTGGGACTGACCCCGGCTCACTACCCACAGACACTGCGACTGACCCTGGCTCACTTCCCACAGACACTGGTACTGACCCCAGCTCACTTCACACAGACACTGGGACTGACCCGGGCTCACTTCCCACAGGGACAGGGACTGACCCCGGCTCGCTGCCCACAGAGACTGACCCCGCCTCACTTCCCACAGGGACAGGACCTGACCCCGGCTCACTTCCCACAGGGAAAGTGTCTGAACCCGGCTCACTTCCCACCGTGACAGGAACTGACCCCGGCTCACTTCCCACGGTCACTGGGACTGACCACGGCTCACTTCCCACGGGGACAGGGACTGAACCCGGCTCACTTCCAACAGACACTGGGACTGACCCCGGCTCACTACCCACAGACACTGGGACTGACCCCGGCTCACTTCCCACAGACACAGGGACTGACCCCGGCTCACTTCCCACAGACACAGAGACTGACCCCGGCTCACTTCCCACAGACACTGGGACTGACCCCGACTCACTGCCCACAGGGACAGGAACTGACCCCGGCTCACTGCCCACGGACACTGGGACTGACCACGGCTCACTTCCCACAGACACTGTGACTGACCCCGGCTCACTTCCCACGGGCACTGGGACTGGCCCCGGCTCACTGCCCACAGGGACAGGAACTGACTCCGGCTCACTTCCCACAGACACTGGGACTGACCCCGGCTCACTTCCCACAGACATTGTGACTGACCCCGGCTCACTTCCCACAGACGCTGGTACTGACCCCAGCTCACATCCCACAGACACTGGGACTGACCCGGGCTCACTTCCCACAGGGACAGGGACTGACCCCGGCTCACTGCCCACAGGGACTGAACCCGGCTCACTGCCCACAGGGACTGACCCCAGCTCACTTCCAACAGGGACAGGACCTGACCCCAGCTCACTGCCCACAGGGACTGACCCCGGCTCACTGCCCACAGGGACTGACCCCGGCTCACTTCCCACAGTGACAGGACCTGACCCCGGCTCACTTTCCAAAGGGACAGGGTCTGACCCCGGCTCACTACCCACGGACACTGGGTCTGACCCCGGCTCACTTCCCACAGACACTGGGACTGACCCCGGCTCACTTCCCACAGGGACAGGGACTGAACCCGGCTCACTTCCCCCGGACACTGGGACTGATCCCGGCTCACTTCCCACAGGGACAGGACCTGACCCCGGCTCACTTCCCACAAACACTGGAACTGAACCCGGCTCACTACCCACAGGGACTGGGACTGACCCCGGCTCACTACCCACAGACACTGGGACTGACCCCGGCTCACTTCCCACAGACACTGTGACTGACCCCGGAACACTTCCCACAGACACTGGTACTGACCCCAGCTCACTTCCCACAGACACTGGCACTGACCCGGGCTCACTTCCCACAGGGACTGAACCCGGCTCACTGCCCACAGGGACTGACCCCGGCTCACTTCCCACAGGGACAGGACCTGACCCCAGCTCACTGCCCACAGGGACTGACCCCGGCTCACTGCCCACAGGGACTGACCCCGGCTCACTTCCCACAGGGACAGGACCTGACCCCGGCTCACTTCCCAAAGGGACAGGATCTGACCCCGGCTCACTACCCACGGACACTGGGACTGACCCCGGCTCACTTCCCACAGGGACAGGACCTGACCCCGGCTCACCTCCCACAAACACTGGAACTGAACCCGGCTCACGACCCACTGGGACTGGGTCTGACCCCAGCACACTTCCCACAAACACTGGGACTGACCCCGGCTCACTACCCACAGACACTGGGACTGACCCCGGCTCACTTCCCACAGACACTGTGACTGACCCCGGCTCACTTCCCACAGACACTGGTACTGACCACAGCTCACTTCCCACAGACACTGGGACTGACCCGGGCTCACTTCCCATAGGGACAGGGACTGACCCCGGCTCACTGCCCACAGGGACTGAACCTGGCTCACTGCCCACAGGGACTGACACCGGCTCACTTCCCACAGGGACAGGACCTGACCCCAGCTCACTGCCCACAGGGACTGAACCCGGCTCTCTGCCCACAGGGACTGACCCCGGCTCACTTCCCACAGGGACAGGACCTGACCCTGGCTCACTTCCCAAAGGGACAGGGTCTGACCCCGGCTCACTACCCACGGACACTGGGACTGACCCCGGCTCACTTCCCACAGACACAGGGACTGACCCCGGCTCACTACCCACAGACAGTGGTACTGACCCCGGCTCACTTCCCACAGACAGTGGTACTTACCCCGGCTCACTTCCCACAGACAGTGGTACTGACCCCGGCTCACTTCCCACAGACAGTGGTACTGACCCCGGCTCACTTCCCACAGACAGTGGTACTGACCCCGGCTCATTTCCCACAGACAGTGGTACTGACCCCGGCTCATTTCCCACAGACAGTGGTACTGACCCCAGCTCACTTACCACAGACACTGGGACTGACCTCGGCTCAGTTCCCACAGGGACAGGACCTGACCCCGGCGCACTTCCCACGGACACTGGGACTGACCCCGTCTCACTTCGCACAGACTCTGGGACTGACCCCAACTCGCTGCCCAAAGGGACTGACCCCGACTTACTACCCACAGACACTGGGACTGACCCCGGCTCACTTCCCACAGACACAGGGACTGACCCAGGCTCACTTCCCACAGACACTGGGACTGACCCCGGCTCACTTCCCACAGACACTGGGACTGACCCCGGCTCACTGCCGTCAGACACAGACTGGGACTGACACCGGCTCACTTCCCACAGGGACAGGACCTGACCCAGCTCACTTCCCACAAACGCTGGAACTGAACCTGGCTCACTACCCACAGGGACTGGGACTGACCCCAGCTCACTTCCCACAGACACTGGGACTGACCCCGGCTCACTACCCACAGACACTGGGACTGACCCCGGCTCACTTCCCACAGACACAGGGACTGACCCCGGCTCACTTCCCACAGACACTGGTACTGACCCTGGCTCACTGCCCACGGACACTGGGACTGACCCCGGCTCACTTCCCACAGACACTGGGACTGACCCCGGCTCACTTCCCACAGACACTGGGACTGACCCCGGCTCACTTCCCACAGACACTGGGACTGACCCCGGCTCACTTCCCACAGACACTGGGACTGACCCCGACTCACTGCCCACAGTGACAGGAACTGACCCCGGCTCACTGCCCACGGACACTGGGACTGACCCCGGCTCACTTCCCACAGGGACAGGAACTGACCCCGGCTCACTGCCCATGGACACTGGGACTGACCCTGGCTCACTTCCCACAGACACTGGGACTGACCCCGGCTCACTTCCCACAGACACTGGGCCTGACCCCGGCTCACTTCCCACAGACACTGGGCCTTACCCCGGCTCACTTCCCACAGGGACAGGAACTGACCCCGGCTCACTGCCCATGGACACTGGGACTGACCCTGGCTCACTTCCCACAGACACTGGGACTGACCCCGGCTCACTTCCCACAGACACTGGGCCTGACCCCGGCTCACTGCCCATGGACACTGGGACTGACCCTGGCTCACTTCCCACAGACACTGGGACTGACCCCGGCTCACTTCCCACAGACACTGGGACTGACCCCGGCTCACTACCCACAGACACTGGGACTGACCCCGGCTCACTTCCCACAGACACAGGGACTGACCCCGGCTCACTTCCCACAGACACTGGTACTGACCCCGGCTCACTTCCCACAGACACTGTGACTGACCCCGGCTCACTTCCTACAGACACTGGGACTGACCCCAGCTCACTTCCCACAGACACAGGGACTGACCCCGGCTCACTTCCCACAGAGACAGGGACTGACCCCGGCTCAATGCCCACAGGGACTGACCCCCGCTCACTGCCCACAGGAACTGACCCCGGCTCACTTCCCACAGGGACAGGGTCTGACCCCGGCTCACTTCCCACAGGGACAGGGACTGAACCCGGCTCACTTCTCACAAACACTGGAACTGAACCCGGCTCACTGCCCACAGGGACTGGGACTGACCCCGGCTCACTACCCACAGACACTGGGACTGACCCCGGCTCACTACCCACAGACACTGGGACTGACCCCGGCTCACTTCCCACAGACACAGGGACTGACCCCGCCTCACTTCCCACAGACACTGGGACTGACCCCGACTCACTGCTCACAGGGACAGGAACTGACGCTGGCTCACTGCCCACGGACACTGGGACTGACCCCGGCTCACTTCCCACAGACACTGGGACTGACCCCGGCTCACTTCACACAGACACTGGGACTGACCCCGGCTCACTGCCGTCAGACACAGACTGGGACTGACCCCGGCTCACTTCCCACAGGGACAGGACCTGACCCCGGCTCACTTCCCACAAACGCTGGAACTGGACCTGGCTCACTACCCACAGGGACTGGGACTGACCCCAGTTCACTTCCCACAGACACTGGGACTGACCCCGGCTCACTACCCACAGACACTGGGACTGACCCCGGCTCACTTCCCACAGACACAGGGACTGACCCCGGCTCACTTCCCATAGACACTGGTACTGACCCCGGCTCACTTCCCACAGACACTGTGACTGACCCCGGCTCACTTCCCACAGCGACAGGGACTGACCCCGGCTCACTGCCCACAGGGACTGACCCCGGCTCACTGCCCACAGGAACTGACCCCGGCTCACTTCCCACAGAGACAGGGTCTGACCTCGGCTCACTTCCCACAGGGACAGGGACTGAACCCGGCTCACTTCCCACAAACACTGGAACTGAACCCGGCTCACCTCCCACAGGTACTGGGACTGACCCCGGCTCACGACCCACAGACACTGGGACTGACCCCGGCTCACTTCCCACAGACACTGGGCCTGACCCCGGCTCACTTCCCACAGACACTGGGCCTTACCCCGGCTCACTTCCCACAGACTATGACTGACCCCGGCTCATTTCCCACAGACATTGTGACTGACCCCAGCTCACTTCCCACAGACACTGTGACTGACCCCAGCTCACTTCCCACAGACACTGGGACTGACCCCGGCTCACTACCCACAGACACTGGGACTGACCCCGGCTCACTTCCCACAGACACAGGGACTGACCCCGGCTCACTTCCCACAGACACTGGTACTGACCCCGGCTCACTTCCCACAGACACTGTGACTGACCCCGGCTCACTTCCTACAGACACTGGGACTGACCCCAGCTCACTTCCCACAGACACTGGGACTGACCCCGACTCACTACCCACAGACACTGGGACTGACCCCGGCTCACTTCCCACAGACACAGGGACTGACCCCGGCTCACTTCCCATAGACACTGGTACTGACCCCGGCTCACTTCCCACAGACACTGTGACTGACCCCGGCTCACTTCCCACAGCGACAGGGACTGACCCCGGCTCACTGCCCACAGGGACTGACCCCGGCTCACTGCCCACAGGAACTGACCCCGGCTCACTTCCCACAGGGACAGGGTCTGACCTCGGCTCACTTCCCACAGGGACAGGGACTGAACCCGGCTCACTTCCCACAAACACTGGAACTGAACCCGGCTCACCTCCCACAGGGACTGGGACTGACCCCGGCTCACGACCCACAGACACTGGGACTGACCCCGGCTCACTACCCACAGACACTGGGACTGACCCCGGCTCACTTCCCACAGACACTGGGACTGATCTCGACTCACTGCCCACAGGGACAGGAACTGACCCTGGCTCACTGCCCACGGACACTGGGACTGACCCCGGCTCACTTCCCACAGACACTGGGACTGAGCCTGGCTCACTTCCCACAGACACTGGGACTGACCCCGGCTCACTTCCCACAGTGACAGGAACTGACCCTGGCTCACTGCCCACGGACACTGGGACTGACCCCGGCTCACTTCCCACAGGGACAGGACCTGACCCCGGCTCACTTCCCACAAACGCTGGAACTGGACCTGGCTCACTACCCACAGGGACTGGGACTGACCCCAGTTCACTTCCCACAGACACTGGGACTGACCCCGACTCACTACCCACAGACACTGGGACTGACCCCGGCTCACTTCCCACAGACACAGGGACTGACCCCGGCTCACTTCCCATAGACACTGGTACTGACCCCGGCTCACTTCCCAAAGACACTGGGACTGACCCCGGCTCACTTCCCACAGACACTGGGACTGATCTCGACTCACTGCCCACAGGGACAGGAACTGACCCTGGCTCACTGCCCACGGACACTGGGACTGACCCCGGCTCACTTCCCACAGACACTGGGACTGAGCCTGGCTCACTTCCCACAGACACTGGGACTGACCCCGGCTCACTTCCCACAGACACTGGGACTGACCCCGGCTCACTTCCCACAGACACTGGAACTGACCCCGAATCACTGCCCACAGTGACAGGAACTGACACTGGCTCACTGCCCACGGACACTGGGACTGACCCCGGCTCACTTCCCACAGGGACAGGAACTGACCCCGGCTCACTGCCCATGGACACTGGGACTGACCCTGGCTCACTTCCCACAGACACTGGGACTGACCCCGGCTCACTTCCCACAGACACTGGGCCTGACCCCGGCTCACTTCCCACAGACACTGGGCCTGACCCCGGCTCACTTCCCACAGACACTGTGACTGACCCCGGCTCACTTCCCACAGACACTGGGACTGACTCCGGCTCACTTCCCACAGACACTGTGACTGACCCCGGCTCACTTCCCACAGACACTGGGACTGACCCCGGCTCACTTCCCACAGACACAGGGACTGACCCCGGCTCACTTCCCACAGGGACAGGGACTGACCCCGGCTCACTGCCCACAGGGACTGACCCCGGCTCACTGCCCACAGGAACTGACCCCGGCTCACTTCCCACAGGGACAGGGTCTGACCCCGGCTCACTTCCCACAGGGACAGGGACTGAACCCGGCTCACTTCCCACAAACACTGGAACTGAACCAGGCTCACTGCCCACAGGGACTGGGACTGACCCCGGCTCACTACCCACAGACACTGGGACTGACCGCGGCTCACTACCCACAGAAACTGGGACTGACCCCGGCTCACTTCCCACAGACACAGGGACTGAGCCCGGCTCACTTCCCACAGACACTGGGACTGACCCCGACTCACTGCCCACAGGGACAGGAACTGACCCTGGCTCACTGCCCACGGACACTGGGACTGACCCCGGCTCACTTCCCACAGACACTGGGACTGACCCCGGCTCACTTCCCACAGACACTGGGACTGACCCCGGCTCACTTCCCACAGACACTGGGACTGACCCCGGCTCACTTCCCACAGACACTGGGACTGACCCCGGCTCACTTCCCACAGACACTGGGACTGACTCCGGCTCACTTCCCACAGACACTGGGACTGACCCCGGCTCACTTCCCACAGACACTGGGACTGACCCCGGCTCACTACCCACAGACACTGGGTCTGACCCCGGCTCACTTCCCACAGACACTGGGACTGACCCCGGCTCACTTCCCACAGACACTGGGACTGACTCCGGCTCACTGCCCACAGTGACAGGAACTGACCCCGGCTCACTGCCCACGGACACTGGGACTGACCACAGCTCACTTCACACAGACACTGGGACTGACCCGGGCTCACTTCCCACAGGGACAGGGACTGACCCCGGCTCGCTGCCCACAGAGACTGACCCCGGCTCACTTCCCACAGGCACAGGACCTGACCCCGGCTCACTTCCCACAGGGAAAGTGTCAGAACCCGGCTCACTTCCCACCGTGACAGGAACTGACCCCGGCTCACTTCCCACGGTCACTGGGACTGACCACGGCTCACTTCCCACGGGGACAGGGACTGAACCCGGCTCACTTCCAACAGACACTGGGACTGACCCCGGCTCACTACCCACAGACACTGGGACTGACCACGGCTCACTTCCCACAGACACTGGGACTGACCCGGGCTCACTTCCCACAGGGACAGGAACTGACCCCGGCTCACTGCCCACGGACACTGGGACTGACCACGGCTCACTTCCCACAGACACTGTGACTGACCCCGGCTCACTTCCCACGGGCACTGGGACTGGCCCCGGCTCACTGCCCACAGGGACAGGAACTGACTCCGGCTCACTTCCCACAGACACTGGGACTGACCCCGGCTCACTTCCCACAGACATTGTGACTGACCCCAGCTCACATCCCACAGACACTGGGACTGACCCGGGCTCACTTCCCACAGGGACAGGGACTGACCCCGGCTCACTGCCCACAGGGACTGAACCCGGCTCACTTCCCACAGGGACTGACCCCAGCTCACTTCCAACAGGGACAGGACCTGACCCCAGCTCACTGCCCACAGGGACTGACCCCGGCTCACTGCCCACAGGGACTGACCCCAGCTCACTTCCCACAGGGACAGGACCTGACCCCGGCTCAGTTCCCAAAGGGACAGTGTCTGACCCCGGCTCACTACCCACGGACACTGGGTCTGACCCCGGCTCACTTCCCACAGACACTGGGACTGACCCCGGCTCACTTCCCACAGGGACAGGGACTGAACCCGGCTCACTTCCCACGGACACTGGGACTGATCCCGGCTCACTTCCCACAGGGACAGGACCTGACCCCGGCTCACTTCCCACAAACACTGGAACTGAACCCGGCTCACTACCCACAGGGACTGGGACTGACCCCAGCTCACTTCCCACAGACACTGGGACTGACCCCGGCTCACTTCCCACAGACACTGGGACTGACCCCGGCTCACTTCCCACAGACACTGGAACTGACCCCGAATCACTGCCCACAGTGACAGGAACTGACCCTGGCTCACTGCCCACGGACACTGGGACTGACCCCGGCTCACTTCCCACAGGGACAGGAACTGACCCCGGCTCACTGCCCATGGACACTGGGACTGACCCTGGCTCACTTCCCACAGACACTGGGACTGACCCCGGCTCACCTCCCACAGACACTGGGCCTGACCCCGGCTCACTTCCCACAGACACTGGGCCTGACCCCGGCTCACTTCCCACAGACACTGTGACTGACCCCGGCTCACTTCCCACAGACATTGTGACTGACCCCAGCTCACTTCCCACAGACACTGTGACTGACCCCAGCTCACTTCCCACAGACACTGGGACTGACTCCGGCTCACTTCCCACAGACACTGTGACTGACCCCGGCTCACTTCCCACAGACACTGGGACTGACCCCGGCTCACTTCCCACAGACACTGGGACTGACCCCGGCTCACTTCCCACAGACACAGGGACTGACCCCGGCTCACTTCCCACAGGGACAGGGACTGACCCCGGCTCACTGCCCACAGGGACTGACCCCGGCTCACTGCCCACAGGAACTGACCCCGGCTCACTTCCCACAGGGACAGGGTCTGACCCCGGCTCACTTCCCACAGGGACAGGGACTGAACCCGGCTCACTTCCCACAAACACTGGAACTGAACCCGGCTCACTGCCCACAGGGACTGGGACTGACCCCGGCTCACTACCCACAGACACTGGGACTGACCCCGGCTCACTACCCACAGAAACTGGGACTGAGCCCGGCTCACTTCCCACAGACACAGGGACTGATCCCGGCTCACTGCCCACAGGAACTGACCCCGGCTCACTTCCCACAGGGACAGGGTCTGACCCCGGCTCACTTCCCACAGGGACAGGGACTGACCCCGGCTCAATGCCCACAGGGACTGACCCCGGCTCACTGCCCACAGGAACTGACCCCGGCTCACTTCCCACAGGGACAGGGTCTGACCCCGGCTCACTTCCCACAGGGACAGGGACTGAACCCGGCTCACTTCTCACAAACACTGGAACTGAACCCGGCTCACTGCCCACAGGGACTGGGACTGACCCCGGCTCACTACCCACAGACACTGGGACTGACCCCGGCTCACTACCCACAGACACTGGGACTGACCCCGGCTCACTTCCCACAGACACAGGGACTGACCCCGCCTCACTTCCCACAGACACTGGGACTGACCCCGACTCACTGCTCACAGGGACAGGAACTGACGCTGGCTCACTGCCCACGGACACTGGGACTGACCCCGGCTCACTTCCCACAGACACTGGGACTGACCCCGGCTCACTTCCCACAGACACTGGGACTGACCCCGGCTCACTGCCGTCAGACACAGACTGGGACTGACCCCGGCTCACTTCCCACAGGGACAGGACCTGACCCCGGCTCACTTCCCACAAACGCTGGAACTGGACCTGGCTCACTACCCACAGGGACTGGGACTGACCCCAGTTCACTTCCCACAGACACTGGGACTGACCCCGACTCACTACCCACAGACACTGGGACTGACCCCGGCTCACTTCCCACAGACACAGGGACTGACCCCGGCTCACTTCCCATAGACACTGGTACTGACCCCGGCTCACTTCCCACAGACACTGGGACTGACCCCGGCTCACTTCCCACAGACACTGGGACTGATCTCGACTCACTGCCCACAGGGACAGGAACTGACCCTGGCTCACTGCCCACGGACACTGGGACTGACCCCGGCTCACTTCCCACAGACACTGGGACTGAGCCTGGCTCACTTCCCACAGACACTGGGACTGACCCCGGCTCACTTCCCACAGACACTGGGACTGACCCCGGCTCACTTCCCACAGACACTGGAACTGACCCCGAATCACTGCCCACAGTGACAGGAACTGACCCTGGCTCACTGCCCACGGACACTGGGACTGACCCCGGCTCACTTCCCACAGGGACAGGAACTGACCCCGGCTCACTGCCCATGGACACTGGGACTGACCCTGGCTCACTTCCCACAGACACTGGGACTGACCCCGGCTCACTTCCCACAGACACTGGGCCTGACCCCAGCTCACTTCCCACAGACACTGGGCCTGACCCCGGCTCACTTCCCACAGACACTGTGACTGACCCCGGCTCACTTCCCACAGACACTGGGACTGACTCCGGCTCACTTCCCACAGACACTGTGACTGACCCCGGCTCACTTCCCACAGACACTGGGACTGACCCCGGCTCACTTCCCACAGACACAGGGACTGACCCCGGCTCACTTCCCACAGGGACAGGGACTGACCCCGGCTCACTGCCCACAGGGACTGACCCCGGCTCACTGCCAACAGGAACTGACCCCGGCTCACTTCCCACAGGGACAGGGTCTGACCCCGGCTCACTTCCCACAGGGACAGGGACTGAACCCGGCTCACTTCCCACAAACACTGGAACTGAACCCGGCTCACTGCCCACAGGGACTGGGACTGACCCCGGCTCACTACCCACAGACACTGGGACTGACCGCGGCTCACTACCCACAGAAACTGGGACTGACCCCGGCTCACTTCCCACAGACACAGGGACTGAGCCCGGCTCACTTCCCACAGACACTGGGACTGACCCCGACTCACTGCCCACAGGGACAGGAACTGACCCTGGCTCACTGCCCACGGACACTGGGACTGACCCCGGCTCACTTCCCACAGACACTGGGACTGACCCCGGCTCACTTCCCACAGACACTGGGACTGACCCCGGCTCACTTCCCACAGACACTGGGACTGACCCCGGCTCACTTCCCACAGACACTGGGACTGACCCCGGCTCACTTCCCACAGACACTGGGACTGACTCCGGCTCACTTCCCACAGACACTGGGACTGACCCCGGCTCACTTCCCACAGACACTGGGACTGACCCCGGCTCACTACACACAGACACTGGGTCTGACCCCGGCTCACTTCCCACAGACACTGGGACTGACCCCGGCTCACTTCCCACAGACACTGGGACTGACTCCGGCTCACTGCCCACAGTGACAGGAACTGACGCGGCTCACTGCCCACAGACACTGGGACTGACCACAGCTCACTTCACACAGACACTGGGACTGACCCGGGCTCACTTCCCACAGGGACAGGGACTGACCCCGGCTCGCTGCCCACAGAGACTGACCCCGGCTCACTTCCCACAGGCACAGGACCTGACCCCGGCTCACTTCCCACAGGGAAAGTGTCAGAACCCGGCTCACTTCCCACCGTGACAGGAACTGACCCCGGCTCACTTCCCACGGTCACTGGGACTGACCACGGCTCACTTCCCACGGGGACAGGGACTGAACCCGGCTCACTTCCAACAGACACTGGGACTGACCCCGGCTCACTCCCCACAGACACTGGGACTGACCCCGGCTCACTTCCCACAGACACAGGGACTGACCCCGGCTCACTTCCCACAGACACTGGGACTGACCCCGACTCACTGCCCACAGGGACAGGAACTGACCCCGGCTCACTGCCCACGGACACTGGGACTGACCACGGCTCACTTCCCACAGACACTGTGACTGACCCCGGCTCACTTCCCACGGGCACTGGGACTGGCCCCGGCTCACTGCCCACAGGGACAGGAACTGACTCCGGCTCACTTCCCACAGACACTGGGACTGACCCCGGCTCACTTCCCACAGACATTGTGACTGACCCCAGCTCACATCCCACAGACACTGGGACTGACCCGGGCTCACTTCCCACAGGGACAGGGACTGACCCCGGCTCACTGCCCACAGGGACTGAACCCGGCTCACTTCCCACAGGGACTGACCCCAGCTCACTTCCAACAGGGACAGGACCTGACCCCAGCTCACTGCCCACAGGGACTGACCCCGGCTCACTGCCCACAGGGACTGACCCCAGCTCACTTCCCACAGGGACAGGACCTGACCCCAGCTCAGTTCCCAAAGGGACAGTGTCTGACCCCGGCTCACTACCCACGGACACTGGGTCTGACCCCGGCTCACTTCCCACAGACACTGGGACTGACCCCGGCTCACTTCCCACAGGGACAGGGACTGAACCCGGCTCACTTCCCACGGACACTGGGACTGATCCCGGCTCACTTCCCACAGGGACAGGACCTGAACCCGGCTCACTTCCCACAAACACTGGAACTGAACCCGGCTCACTACCCACAGGGACTGGGACTGACCCCAGCTCACTTCCCACAGACACTGGGACTGACCCCGGCTCACTTCCCACAGACACTGGGACTGACCCCGGCTCACTTCCCACAGACACTGGAACTGACCCCGAATCACTGCCCACAGTGACAGGAACTGACCCTGGCTCACTGCCCACGGACACTGGGACTGACCCCGGCTCACTTCCCACAGGGACAGGAACTGACCCCGGCTCACTGCCCATGGACACTGGGACTGACCCTGGCTCACTTCCCACAGACACTGGGACTGACCCCGGCTCACCTCCCACAGACACTGGGCCTGACCCCGGCTCACTTCCCACAGACACTGGGCCTGACCCCGGCTCACTTCCCACAGACACTGTGACTGACCCCGGCTCACTTCCCACAGACATTGTGACTGACCCCAGCTCACTTCCCACAGACACTGTGACTGACCCCAGCTCACTTCCCACAGACACTGGGACTGACTCCGGCTCACTTCCCACAGACACTGTGACTGACCCCGGCTCACTTCCCACAGACACTGGGACTGACCCCGGCTCACTTCCCACAGACACTGGGACTGACCCCGGCTCACTTCCCACAGACACAGGGACTGACCCCGGCTCACTTCCCACAGGGACAGGGAC
Organism: Pristiophorus japonicus; assembly: GCF_044704955.1. NCBI lineage: Eukaryota > Metazoa > Chordata > Chondrichthyes > Pristiophoridae > Pristiophorus > Pristiophorus japonicus. The sequence continues at coordinate 450,336 of NW_027250648.1, read as the reverse complement.
TGACCCCGGCTCACTGCCCACAGGGACTGACCCCGGCTCACTGCCCACAGGAACTGACCCCGGCTCACTTCCCACAGGGACAGGGTCTGACCCCGGCTCACTTCCCACAGGGACTGAACCCGGCTCACTTCCCACAAACACTGGAACTGAACCCGGCTCACTGCCCACAGGGACTGGGACTGACCCCGGCTCACTACCCACAGACACTGGGACTGACCCCGGCTCACTACCCACAGAAACTGGGACTGACCCCGGCTCACTTCCCACAGACACAGGGACTGAGCCCGGCTCACGTCCCACAGACACTGGGACTGACCCCGACTCACTGCCCACAGGGACAGGAACTGACCCTGGCTCACTGCCCACGGACACTGGGACTGACCCCGGCTCACTTCCCACAGACACTGGGACTGACCCCGGCTCACTTCCCACAGACACTGTGACTGACCCCGGCTCACTTCCCACGGGCACTGGGACTGGCCCCGGCTCACTGCCCACAGGGACAGGAACTGACTCCGGCTCACTTCCCACAGACACTGGGACTGACCCCGGCTCACTTCCCACAGACATTGTGACTGACCCCGGCTCACTTCCCACAGACGCTGGTACTGACCCCAGCTCACATCCCACAGACACTGGGACTGACCCGGGCTCACTTCCCACAGGGACAGGGACTGACCCCGGCTCACTGCCCACAGGGACTGAACCCGGCTCACTTCCCACAGGGACTGACCCCAGCTCACTTCCAACAGGGACAGGACCTGACCCCAGCTCACTGCCCACAGGGACTGACCCCGGCTCACTGCCCACAGGGACTGACCCCAGCTCACTTCCCACAGGGACAGGACCTGACCCCGGCTCAGTTCCCAAAGGGACAGTGTCTGACCCCGGCTCACTACCCACGGACACTGGGTCTGACCCCGGCTCACTTCCCACAGACACTGGGACTGACCCCGGCTCACTTCCCACAGGGACAGGGACTGAACCCGGCTTACTTCCCACGGACACTGGGACTGATCCCGGCTCACTTCCCACAGGGACAGGACCTGACCCCGGCTCACTTCCCACAAACACTGGAACTGAACCCGGCTCACTACCCACAGGGACTGAGACTGACCCCAGCTCACTTCCCACAGACACTGGGACTGACCCCGGCTCACTTCCCACAGACACTGGGACTGACCCCGGCTCACTTCCCACAGACACTGGAACTGACCCCGAATCACTGCCCACAGTGACAGGAACTGACCCTGGCTCACTGCCCACGGACACTGGGACTGACCCCGGCTCACTTCCCACAGGGACAGGAACTGACCCCGGCTCACTGCCCATGGACACTGGGACTGACCCTGGCTCACTTCCCACAGACACTGGGACTGACCCCGGCTCACTTCCCACAGACACTGGGCCTGACCCCGGCTCACTTCCCACAGACACTGGGCCTGACCCCGGCTCACTTCCCACAGACACTGTGACTGACCCCGGCTCACTTCCCACAGACATTGTGACTGACCCCAGCTCACTTCCCACAGACACTGTGACTGACCCCAGCTCACTTCCCACAGACACTGGGACTGACTCCGGCTCACTTCCCACAGAATTAACTGTGCAAATAGATGTTAACAAATATGATGTGATTGAGATTACGGAGACGTGGCTCCAGGATGAGCAGGGCTGGGAACTCAACATCCAGGGGTATTCAACATTCAGGAAGGATAGAATAAAAGGAAAAGGAGGTGGGGTAGCATTGCTGGTTAAGGAGGAGATTAAGGCAATAGTTAGGAAGGACATTAGCTTGGATGATGTGGAATCTATATGGGTAGAGCTGCAGAACACCAAAGGGCAAAAAACGTTAGTGGGAGTTGTGTACAGACCTCCAAACAGTAGTAGTGATGTTGGGGAGGGCATCAAACAGGAAATTAGGGGTGCATGCAATAAAGGTGCAGCAGTTATAATGGGTGACTTTAATATGCACATAGATTGGGCTAACCAAACTGGAAGCAATACGGTGGAGGAGGATTTTCTGGAGTGCATAAGGGATGGTTTTTTAGACCAATATGTCGAGGAACCAACTAGGGGGGAGGCCATCTTAGACTGGGTGTTATGTAATGAGAAAGGATTAATTAGCAATCTCGTTGTGCGAGGCCCCTTGGGGAAGAGTGACCATAATATGGTGGAATTCTGCATTAGGATGGAGAATGAAAGTTAATTCAGAGACCATGGTCCAGAACTTAAAGAAGGCTAACTTTGAAGGTATGAGGCGTGAATTGGCTGAGATGGATTGGCGAATGATACTTAAGGTGTTGACTGTGGATGGGCAATGGCAGATATTTAGAGACCGCATGGATGAACTACAACAATTGTACATTCCTGTCTGGCATAGAAATAAAAAAGGGAAGGTGGCTCAACCGTGGCTATCAAGGGAAATCAGGGATAGTATTAAAGCCAAGGAAGTGGCATACAAATTGGCCAGAAATAGCAGCGAACCTGGGGACTGGGAGAAATTTAGAACTCAGCAGAGGAGGACAAAGGGTTTGATTAGGGCAGGGAAAATGGAGTATGAGAAGAAGCTTGCAGGGAACATTAAGACGGATTGCAAAAGTTTCTATAGATATGTAAAGAGAAAAAGGTTAGTAAAGACAAACGTAGGTCCCCTGCAGTCAGAATCAGGGGAAGTCATAACGGGGAACAAAGAAATGGCGGACCAATTGAACAAGTACTTTGGTTCGGTATTCACGAAGGAGGACACGAACAACCTTCCGGTTATAAAAGGGGTCGGGGGGTCTAGTAAGGAGGAGGAACTGAGGGAAATCCTTATTAGCCGGGAAATTGTGTTGGGGAAATTGATGGGATTGAAGGCCGATAAATCCCCAGGGCCTGATGGACTGCATCCCAGAGTACTTAAGGAGGTGGCCTTGGAAATAGTGGATGCGTTGACAGTCATTTTCCAACATTCCATTGACTCTGGATCAGTTCCTATGGAGTGGAGGGTAGCCAATGTAACCCCACTTTTTAAAAAAGGAGGGAGAGAGAAAACAGGGAATTATAGACCGGTCAGCCTGACATCGGTAGTGGGTAAAATGATGGAATCAATTATTAAGGATGTCATAGCAGTGCATTTGGAAAGAGGTGACATGATAGGTCCAAGTCAGCATGGATTTGTGAAAGGGAAATCATGCTTGACAAATCTTCTGGAATTTTTTGAGGATGTTTCCAGCAGAGTGGATAAGGGAGAACCAGTTGATGTGGTATATTTGGACTTTCAGAAGGCGTTCGACAAGGTCCCACACAAGAGATTGATGTGCAAAGTTAGAGCACATGGGATTGGGGGTAGTGTACTGACATGGATTGAGAACTGGTTGTCAGACAGGAAGCAAAGAGTAGGAGTAAATGGGTACTTTTCAGAATGGCAGGCAGTGACTAGTGGGGTACCGCAAGGTTCTGTGCTGGGGCCCCAGCTGTTTACACTGTACATTAATGATTTAGATGAGGGGATTAAATGTAGTATCTCCAAATTTGCGGATGACACTAAGTTGGGTGGCAGTGTGAGCTGCGAGGAGGATGCTGTGAGGCTGCAGAGCGACTTGGATAGGTTAGGTGAGTGGGCAAATGCATGGCAGATGAAGTATAATGTGGATAAATGTGAGGTTATCCACTTTGGTGGTAAAAACAGAGAGACAGACTATTATCTGAATGGTGACAGATTAGGAAAAGGGGAGGTGCAAAGAGACCTGGGTGTCATGGTACATCAGTCATTGAAGGTTGGCATGCAGGTGCAGCAGGCGGTTAAGAAAGCAAATGGCATGTTGGCCTTCATAGCAAGGGGATTTGAGTACAGGGGCAGGGAGGTGTTGCTACAGTTGTACAGGGCATTGGTGAGGCCACACCTGGAGTATTGTGTACAGTTTTGGTCTCCTAACCTGAGGAAGGACATTCTTGCTATTGAGGGAGTGCAGCGAAGGTTCACCAGACTGATTCCCGGGATGGCGGGACTGACCTATCAAGAAAGACTGGATCAACTGGGCTTGTATTCACTGGAGTTCAGAAGAATGAGAGGGGACCTCACAGAAACATATAAAATTCTGACGGGGTTAGACAGGTTAGATGCAGGAAGAATGTTCCCAATGTTGGGGAAGTCCAGAACCAGGGGTCACAGTCTAAGGATAAGGGGTAAGCCATTTAGGACCGAGATGCGGAGGAACTTCTTCACCCAGAGAGTGGTGAACCTGTGGAATTCTCTACCACAGATAGTTGTTGAGGCCAATTCACTAAATATATTCAAAAAGGAGTTAGATGAGGTCCTTACTGCTAGGGGGATCAAGGGGTATGGCGAGAAAGCAGGAATGGGGTACTGAAGTTGAATATTCAGCCATGAACTCATTGAATGGTGGTGCAGGCTAGAAGGGCCGAATGGCCTACTCCTGCACCTATTTTCTATGTTTCTATGTTTCTATGTGACTGACCCCGGCTCACTTCCCACAGACACTGGGACTGACCCCGGCTCACTTCCCACAGACACTGGGACTGACCCCGGCTCACTTCCCACAGACACAGGGACTGACCCCGGCTCACTTCCCACAGGGACAGGGACTGACCCCGGCTCACTGCCCACAGGGACTGACGCCGGCTCACTGCCCACAGGAACTGACCCCGGCTCACTTCCCACAGGGACAGGGTCTGACCCCGGCTCACTTCCCACAGGGACAGGGACTGAACCCGGCTCACTTCCCACAAACACTGGAACTGAACCCGGCTCACTGCCCACAGGGACTGGGACTGACTCCGGCTCACTACCCACAGACACTGGGACTGACCCCGGCTCACTACCCACAGAAACTGGGACTGACCCCGGCTCACTTCCCACAGACACAGGGACTGAGCCCGGCTCACTTCCCACAGACACTGGGACTGACCCCGACTCACTGCCCACAGGGACAGGAACTGACCCTGGCTCACTGCCCACGGACACTGGGACTGACCCCGGCTCACTTCCCACAGACACTGGGACTGACCCCGGCTCACTTTCCACAGACACTGGGACTGACCCCGGCTCACTTCCCACAGACACTGGGACTGACCCCGGCTCACTTCCCACAGACACTGGGACTGACCCCGGCTCACTTCCCACAGACACTGGGACTGACTCCGGCTCACTTCCCACAGGGACAGGGACTGACCCCGGCTCGCTGCCCACAGAGACTGACCCCGGCTCACTTCCCACAGGGACAGGACCTGACCCCGGCTCACTTCTCACAGGGAAAGTGTCTGAACCCGGCTCACTTCCCACCGTGACAGGAACTGACCCCGGCTCACTTCCCACGGTCACTGGGACTGACCACGTTTCACTTCCCACGGGGACAGGGACTGAACCCGGCTCACTTCCAACAGACACTGGGACTGACCCCGGCTCACTACCCACAGACACTGGGACTGACCGCGGCTCACTTCCCACAGACACAGGGACTGACCCCGGCTCACTTCCCACAGACACTGGGACTGACCCCGACTCACTGCCCACAGGGACAGGAACTGACCCCGGCTCACTGCCCACGGACACTGGGACTGACCACGGCTCACTTCCCACAGACACTGTGACTGACCCCGGCTCACTTCCCACGGGCACTGGGACTGGCCCCGGCTCACTGCCCACAGGGACAGGAACTGACCCCGGCTCACTGCCCATGGACACTGGGACTGACCACGGCTCACTTCCCACAGACGCTGGTACTGACCCCAGCTCACATCCCACAGACACTGGGACTGACCCGGGCTCACTTCCCACAGGGACAGGGACTGACCCCGGCTCACTGCCCACAGGGACTGAACCCGGCTCACTTCCCACAGGGACTGACCCCAGCTCACTTCCAACAGGGACAGGACCTGACCCCAGCTCACTGCCCACAGGGACTGACCCCGGCTCACTGCCCACAGGGACTGACCCCAGCTCACTTCCCACAGGGACAGGACCTGACCCCGGCTCAGTTCCCAAAGGGACAGTGTCTGACCCCGGCTCACTACCCACGGACACTGGGTCTGACCCCGGCTCACTTCCCACAGACACTGGGACTGACCCCGGCTCACTTCCCACAGGGACAGGGACTGAACCCGGCTCACTTCCCACGGACACTGGGACTGATCCCGGCTCACTTCCCACAGGGACAGGACCTGACCCCGGCTCACTTCCCACAAACACTGGAACTGAACCAGGCTCACTACCCACAGGGACTGGGACTGACCCCAGCTCACTTCCCACAGACACTGGGACTGACCCCGGCTCACTACCCACAGACACTGGGACTGACCCCGGCTCACTTCCCACAGACACAGTGACTGACCCCGGCACACTTCCCACAGACACTGGTACTGACCCCAGCTCACTTCCCACAGACACTGGGACTGACCCGGGCTCACTTCCCACAGACACTGGGACTGACCCCGGCTCACTGCCCACAGGGACTGAACCCGGCTCACTGCCCACAGGGACTGACCCTGGCTCACTTCCCACAGGGACAGGACCTGACCCCAGCTCACTGCCCACAGGGACTGACCCCGGCTCACTGCCCACAGGGACTGACCCCAGCTCACTTCCCACAGGGGCAGGACCTGACCCCGGCTCACTTCCCAAAGGGACAGGATCTGACCCCGGCTCACTACCCACGGACACTGGGACTGACCCCGGCTCACTTCCCACAGGGACAGGAACTGACCCCGGCTCACTTTCCATGGTCACTGGGACTGACCACGGCTAATTTCCCACAGGGACAGGGACTGAACCCGGCTCACTTCCCACGGACACTGGGACTGACCCCGGCTCCCTTCCCACAGGGACAGGACCTGACCCCGGCTCACTTCCCACAAACACTGGGACTGACCCCGGCTCACTTCCCACAGACACTGGAACTGACCCCGAATCACTGCCCACAGTGACAGGAACTGACCCTGGCTCACTGCCCACGGACACTGGGACTGACCCCGGCTCACATCCCACAGGGACAGGAACTGACCCCGGCTCACTGCCCATGGACACTGGGACTGACCCTGGCTCACTTCCCACAGACACTGGGCCTGACCCCGGCTCACTTCCCACAGACACTGGGCCTGACCCCGGCTCACTTCCCACAGACACTGGGCCTGACCCCGGCTCACTTCCCACAGACACTGTGACTGACCCCGGCTCACTTCCCACAGACATTGTGACTGACCCCAGCTCACTTCCCACAGACACTGTGACTGACCCCAGCTCACTTCCCACAGACACTGGGACTGACTCCGGCTCACTTCCCACAGAATTAACTGTGCAAATAGATGTTAACAAATATGATGTGATTGGGATTACGGAGACGTGGCTCCAGGATGAGCAGGGCTGGGAACTCAACATCCAGGGGTATTCAACATTCAGGAAGGATAGAATAAAAGGAAAAGGAGGTGGGGTAGCATTGCTGGTTAAGGAGGAGATTAAGGCAATAGTTAGGAAGGACATTAGCTTGGATGATGTGGAATCTATATGGGTAGAGCTGCAGAACACCAAAGGGCAAAAAACGTTAGTGGGAGTTGTGTACAGACCTCCAAACAGTAGTAGTGATGTTGGGGAGGGCATCAAACAGGAAATTAGGGGTGCATGCAATAAAGGTGCAGCAGTTATAATGGGTGACTTTAATATGCACATAGATTGGGCTAACCAAACTGGAAGCAATACGGTGGAGGAGGATTTTCTGGAGTGCATAAGGGATGGTTTTTTAGACCAATATGTCGAGGAACCAACTAGGGGGGAGGCCATCTTAGACTGGGTGTTATGTAATGAGAAAGGATTAATTAGCAATCTCGTTGTGCGAGGCCCCTTGGGGAAGAGTGACCATAATATGGTGGAATTCTGCATTAGGATGGAGAATGAAACAGTTAATTCAGAGACCATGGTCCAGAACTTAAAGAAGGCAAACTTTGAAGGTATGAGGCGTGAATTGGCTGAGATGGATTGGCGAATGATACTTAAGGTGTTGACTGTGGATGGGCAATGGCAGATATTTAGAGACCGCATGGATGAACTACAACAATTGTACATTCCTGTCTGGCATAGAAATAAAAAAGGGAAGGTGGCTCAACCGTGGCTATCAAGGGAAATCAGGGATAGTATTAAAGCCAAGGAAGTGGCATACAAATTGGCCAGAAATAGCAGCGAACCTGGGGACTGGGAGAAATTTAGAACTCAGCAGAGGAGGACAAAGGGTTTGATTAGGGCAGGGAAAATGGAGTATGAGAAGAAGCTTGCAGGGAACATTAAGACGGATTGCAAAAGTTTCTATAGATATGTAAAGAGAAAAAGGTTAGTAAAGACAAACGTAGGTCCCCTGCAGTCAGAATCAGGGGAAGTCATAACGGGGAACAAAGAAATGGCGGACCAATTGAACAAGTACTTTGGTTCGGTATTCACGAAGGAGGACACGAACAACCTTCCGGTTATAAAAGGGGTCGGGGGGTCTAGTAAGGAGGAGGAACTGAGGGAAATCCTTATTAGCCGGGAAATTGTGTTGGGGAAATTGATGGGATTGAAGGCCGATAAATCCCCAGGGCCTGATGGACTGCATCCCAGAGTACTTAAGGAGGTGGCCTTGGAAATAGTGGATGCGTTGACAGTCATTTTCCAACATTCCATTGACTCTGGATCAGTTCCTATGGAGTGGAGGGTAGCCAATGTAACCCCACTTTTTAAAAAAGGAGGGAGAGAGAAAACAGGGAATTATAGACCGGTCAGCCTGACATCGGTAGTGGGTAAAATGATGGAATCAATTATTAAGGATGTCATAGCAGTGCATTTGGAAAGAGGTGACATGATAGGTCCAAGTCAGCATGGATTTGTGAAAGGGAAATCATGCTTGACAAATCTTCTGGAATTTTTTGAGGATGTTTCCAGCAGAGTGGATAAGGGAGAACCAGTTGATGTGGTATATTTGGACTTTCAGAAGGCGTTCGACAAGGTCCCACACAAGAGATTGATGTGCAAAGTTAGAGCACATGGGATTGGGGGTAGTGTACTGACATGGATTGAGAACTGGTTGTCAGACAGGAAGCAAAGAGTAGGAGTAAATGGGTACTTTTCAGAATGGCAGGCAGTGACTAGTGGGGTACCGCAAGGTTCTGTGCTGGGGCCCCAGCTGTTTACACTGTACATTAATGATTTAGATGAGGGGATTAAATGTAGTATCTCCAAATTTGCGGATGACACTAAGTTGGGTGGCAGTGTGAGCTGCGAGGAGGATGCTGTGAGGCTGCAGAGCGACTTGGATAGGTTAGGTGAGTGGGCAAATGCATGGCAGATGAAGTATAATGTGGATAAATGTGAGGTTATCCACTTTGGTGGTAAAAACAGAGAGACAGACTATTATCTGAATGGTGACAGATTAGGAAAAGGGGAGGTGCAAAGAGACCTGGGTGTCATGGTACATCAGTCATTGAAGGTTGGCATGCAGGTGCAGCAGGCGGTTAAGAAAGCAAATGGCATGTTGGCCTTCATAGCAAGGGGATTTGAGTACAGGGGCAGGGAGGTGTTGCTACAGTTGTACAGGGCATTGGTGAGGCCACACCTGGAGTATTGTGTACAGTTTTGGTCTCCTAACCTGAGGAAGGACATTCTTGCTATTGAGGGAGTGCAGCGAAGGTTCACCAGACTGATTCCCGGGATGGCGGGACTGACCTATCAAGAAAGACTGGATCAACTGGGCTTGTATTCACTGGAGTTCAGAAGAATGAGAGGGGACCTCACAGAAACATATAAAATTCTGACGGGGTTAGACAGGTTAGATGCAGGAAGAATGTTCCCAATGTTGGGGAAGTCCAGAACCAGGGGTCACAGTCTAAGGATAAGGGGTAAGCCATTTAGGACCGAGATGCGGAGGAACTTCTTCACCCAGAGAGTGGTGAACCTGTGGAATTCTCTACCACAGATAGTTGTTGAGGCCAATTCACTAAATATATTCAAAAAGGAGTTAGATGAGGTCCTTACTACTAGGGGGATCAAGGGGTATGGCGAGAAAGCAGGAATGGGGTACTGAAGTTGAATATTCAGCCATGAACTCATTGAATGGTGGTGCAGGCTAGAAGGGCCGAATGGCCTACTCCTGCACCTATTTTCTATGTTTCTATGTTTCTATGTGACTGACCCCGGCTCACTTCCCACAGACACTGGGACTGACCCCGGCTCACTTCCCACCGTGACAGGAACTGACCCCGGCTCACTTCCCACAGACACAGGGACTGACCACGGCTCACTTCCCACGGGGACAGGGACTGAACCCGGCTCACTTCCAACAGACACTGGGACTGACCCCGGCTCACTACCCACAGACACTGGGACTGACCCCGGCTCACTTCCCACAGACACAGGGACTGACCCCGGCTCACTTCCCACAGACACTGGGACTGACCCCGACTCACTGCCCACAGGGACAGGAACTGACCCCGGCTCACTGCCCACGGACACTGGGACTGACCACGGCTCACTTCCCACAGACACTGTGACTGACCCCGGCTCACTTCCCACGGGCACTGGGACTGGCCCCGGCTCACTGCCCACAGGGACAGGAACTGACCCCGGCTCACTGCCCATGGACACTGGGACTGACCACGGCTCACTTCCCACAGACGCTGGTACTGACCCCAGCTCACATCCCACAGACACTGGGACTGACCCGGGCTCACTTCCCACAGGGACAGGGACTGACCCCGGCTCACTGCCCACAGGGACTGAACCCGGCTCACTTCCCACAGGGACTGACCCCAGCTCACTTCCAACAGGGACAGGACCTGACCCCAGCTCACTGCCCACAGGGACTGACCCCGGCTCACTGCCCACAGGGACTGACCCCAGCTCACTTCCCACAGGGACAGGACCTGACCCCGGCTCAGTTCCCAAAGGGACAGTGTCTGACCCCGGCTCACTACCCACGGACACTGGGTCTGACCCCGGCTCACTTCCCACAGACACTGGGACTGACCCCGGCTCACTTCCCACAGGGACAGGGACTGAACCCGGCTCACTTCCCACGGACACTGGGACTGATCCCGGCTCACTTCCCACAGGGACAGGACCTGACCCCGGCTCACTTCCCACAAACACTGGAACTGAACCCGGCTCACTACCCACAGGGACTGGGACTGACCCCAGCTCACTTCCCACAGACACTGGGACTGACCCCGGCTCACTACCCACAGACACTGGGACTGACCCCGGCTCACTTCCCACAGACACAGTGACTGACCCCGGCACACTTCCCACAGACACTGGTACTGACCCCAGCTCACTTCCCACAGACACTGGGACTGACCCGGGCTCACTTCCCACAGACACTGGGACTGACCCCGGCTCACTGCCCACAGGGACTGAACCCGGCTCACTGCCCACAGGGACTGACCCTGGCTCACTTCCCACAGGGACAAGACCTGACCCCAGCTCACTGCCCACAGGGACTGACCCCGGCTCACTGCCCACAGGGACTGACCCCAGCTCACTTCCCACAGGGGCAGGACCTGACCCCGGCTCACTTCCCAAAGGGACAGGATCTGACCCCGGCTCACTACCCACGGACACTGGGACTGACCCCGGCTCACTTCCCACAGGGACAGAAACTGACCCCGGCTCACTTTCCATGGTCACTGGGACTGACCACGGCTAATTTCCCACAGGGACAGGGACTGAACCCGGCTCACTTCCCACGGACACTGGGACTGACCCCGGCTCCCTTCCCACAGGGACAGGACCTGACCCCGGCTCACTTCCCACAAACACTGGGACTGACCCCGGCTCACTTCCCACAGACACTGGAACTGACCCCGAATCACTGCCCACAGTGACAGGAACTGACCCTGGCTCACTGCCCACGGACACTGGGACTGACCCCGGCTCACATCCCACAGGGACAGGAACTGACCCCGGCTCACTGCCCATGGACACTGGGACTGACCCTGGCTCACTTCCCACAGACACTGGGACTGACCCCGGCTCACTTCCCACAGACACTGGGCCTGACCCCGGCTCACTTCCCACAGACACTGGGCCTGACCCCGGCTCACTTCCCACAGACACTGTGACTGACCCCGGCTCACTTCCCACAGACATTGTGACTGACCCCAGCTCACTTCCCACAGACACTGTGACTGACCCCAGCTCACTTCCCACAGACACTGGGACTGACTCCGGCTCACTTCCCACAGAATTAACTGTGCAAATAGATGTTAACAAATATGATGTGATTGGGATTACGGAGACGTGGCTCCAGGATGAGCAGGGCTGGGAACTCAACATCCAGGGGTATTCAACATTCAGGAAGGATAGAATAAAAGGAAAAGGAGGTGGGGTAGCATTGCTGGTTAAGGAGGAGATTAAGGCAATAGTTAGGAAGGACATTAGCTTGGATGATGTGGAATCTATATGGGTAGAGCTGCAGAACACCAAAGGGCAAAAAACGTTAGTGGGAGTTGTGTACAGACCTCCAAACAGTAGTAGTGATGTTGGGGAGGGCATCAAACAGGAAATTAGGGGTGCATGCAATAAAGGTGCAGCTGTTATAATGGGTGACTTTAATATGCACATAGATTGGGCTAACCAAACTGGAAGCAATACGGTGGAGGAGGATTTTCTGGAGTGCATAAGGGATGGTTTTTTAGACCAATATGTCGAGGAACCAACTAGGGGGGAGGCCATCTTAGACTGGGTGTTATGTAATGAGAAAGGATTAATTAGCAATCTCGTTGTGCGAGGCCCCTTGGGGAAGAGTGACCATAATATGGTGGAATTCTGCATTAGGATGGAGAATGAAACAGTTAATTCAGAGACCATGGTCCAGAACTTAAAGAAGGCTAACTTTGAAGGTATGAGGCGTGAATTGGCTGAGATGGATTGGCGAATGATACTTAAGGTGTTGACTGTGGATGGGCAATGGCAGATATTTAGAGACCGCATGGATGAACTACAACAATTGTACATTCCTGTCTGGCATAGAAATAAAAAAGGGAAGGTGGCTCAACCGTGGCTATCAAGGGAAATCAGGGATAGTATTAAAGCCAAGGAAGTGGCATACAAATTGGCCAGAAATAGCAGCGAACCTGGGGACTGGGAGAAATTTAGAACTCAGCAGAGGAGGACAAAGGGTTTGATTAGGGCAGGGAAAATGGAGTATGAGAAGAAGCTTGCAGGGAACATTAAGACGGATTGCAAAAGTTTCTATAGATATGTAAAGAGAAAAAGGTTAGTAAAGACAAACGTAGGTCCCCTGCAGTCAGAATCAGGGGAAGTCATAACGGGGAACAAAGAAATGGCGGACCAATTGAACAAGTACTTTGGTTCGGTATTCACGAAGGAGGACACGAACAACCTTCCGGTTATAAAAGGGGTCGGGGGGTCTAGTAAGGAGGAGGAACTGAGGGAAATCCTTATTAGCCGGGAAATTGTGTTGGGGAAATTGATGGGATTGAAGGCCGATAAATCCCCAGGGCCTGATGGACTGCATCCCAGAGTACTTAAGGAGGTGGCCTTGGAAATAGTGGATGCGTTGACAGTCATTTTCCAACATTCCATTGACTCTGGATCAGTTCCTATGGAGTGGAGGGTAGCCAATGTAACCCCACTTTTTAAAAAAGGAGGGAGAGAGAAAACAGGGAATTATAGACCGGTCAGCCTGACATCGGTAGTGGGTAAAATGATGGAATCAATTATTAAGGATGTCATAGCAGTGCATTTGGAAAGAGGTGACATGATAGGTCCAAGTCAGCATGGATTTGTGAAAGGGAAATCATGCTTGACAAATCTTCTGGAATTTTTTGAGGATGTTTCCAGCAGAGTGGATAAGGGAGAACCAGTTGATGTGGTATATTTGGACTTTCAGAAGGCGTTCGACAAGGTCCCACACAAGAGATTGATGTGCAAAGTTAGAGCACATGGGATTGGGGGTAGTGTACTGACATGGATTGAGAACTGGTTGTCAGACAGGAAGCAAAGAGTAGGAGTAAATGGGTACTTTTCAGAATGGCAGGCAGTGACTAGTGGGGTACCGCAAGGTTCTGTGCTGGGGCCCCAGCTGTTTACACTGTACATTAATGATTTAGATGAGGGGATTAAATGTAGTATCTCCAAATTTGCGGATGACACTAAGTTGGGTGGCAGTGTGAGCTGCGAGGAGGATGCTGTGAGGCTGCAGAGCGACTTGGATAGGTTAGGTGAGTGGGCAAATGCATGGCAGATGAAGTATAATGTGGATAAATGTGAGGTTATCCACTTTGGTGGTAAAAACAGAGAGACAGACTATTATCTGAATGGTGACAGATTAGGAAAAGGGGAGGTGCAAAGAGACCTGGGTGTCATGGTACATCAGTCATTGAAGGTTGGCATGCAGGTGCAGCAGGCGGTTAAGAAAGCAAATGGCATGTTGGCCTTCATAGCAAGGGGATTTGAGTACAGGGGCAGGGAGGTGTTGCTACAGTTGTACAGGGCATTGGTGAGGCCACACCTGGAGTATTGTGTACAGATTTGGTCTCCTAACCTGAGGAAGGACATTCTTGCTATTGAGGGAGTGCAGCGAAGGTTCACCAGACTGATTCCCGGGATGGCGGGACTGACCTATCAAGAAAGACTGGATCAACTGGGCTTGTATTCACTGGAGTTCAGAAGAATGAGAGGGGACCTCATAGAAACATATAAAATTCTGACGGGGTTAGACAGGTTAGATGCAGGAAGAATGTTCCCAATGTTGGGGAAGTCCAGAACCAGGGGTCACAGTCTAAGGATAAGGGGTAAGCCATTTAGGACCGAGATGCGGAGGAACTTCTTCACCCAGAGAGTGGTGAACCTGTGGAATTCTCTACCACAGATAGTTGTTGAGGCCAATTCACTAAATATATTCAAAAAGGAGTTAGATGAGGTCCTTACTGCTAGGGGGATCAAGGGGTATGGCGAGAAAGCAGGAATGGGGTACTGAAGTTGAATATTCAGCCATGAACTCATTGAATGGCGGTGCAGGCTAGAAGGGCCGAATGGCCTACTCCTGCACCTATTTTCTATGTTTCTATGTTTCTATGTGACTGACCCCGGCTCACTTCCCACAGACACTGGGACTGACCCCGGCTCACTTCCCACAGACACTGGGACTGACCCCGGCTCACTTCCCACAGACACTGGGACTGACCCCGGCTCACTTCCCACAGACACAGGGACTGACCCCGGCTCACTTCCCACGGGCACTGGGACTGGCCCCGGCTCACTGCCCACAGGGACAGGAACTGACCCCGGCTCACTGCCCACGGACACTGGGACTGACCACGGCTCACTTCCCACAGACGCTGGTACTGACCCCAGCTCACATCCCACAGACACTGGGACTGACCCGGGCTCACTTCCCACAGGGACAGGTACTGACCCCGGCTCACTGCCCACAGGGACTGAACCCGGCTCACTTCCCACAGGGACTGACCCCAGCTCACTTCCAACAGGGACAGGACCTGACCCCAGCTCACTGCCCACAGGGACTGACCCCGGCTCACTGCCCACAGGGACTGACCCCAGCTCACTTCCCACAGGGACAGGACCTGACCCCGGCTCAGTTCCCAAAGGGACAGTGTCTGACCCCGGCTCACTACCCACGGACACTGGGTCTGACCCCGGCTCACTTCCCACAGACACTGGGACTGACCCCGGCTCACTTCCCACAGGGACAGGGACTGAACCCGGCTCACTTCCCACGGACACTGGGACTGATCCCGGCTCACTTCCCACAGGGACAGGACCTGACCCCGGCTCACTTCCCACAAACACTGGAACTGAACCCGGCTCACTACCCACAGGGACTGGGACTGACCCCAGCTCACTTCCCACAGACACTGGGACTGACCCCGGCTCACTACCCACAGACACTGGGACTGACCCCGGCTCACTTCCCACAGACACAGTGACTGACCCCGGCACACTTCCCACAGACACTGGTACTGACCCCAGCTCACTTCCCACAGACACTGGGACTGACCCGGGCTCACTTCCCACAGACACTGGGACTGACCCCGGCTCATTGCCCACAGGGACTGAACCCGGCTCACTGCAAACAGGGACTGACCCTGGCTCACTTCCCACAGGGACAGGACCTGACCCCAGCTCACTGCCCACAGGGACTGACCCCGGCTCACTGCCCACAGGGACTGACCCCGGCTCACTTCCCACAGGGGCAGGACCTGACCCCGGCTCACTTCCCAAAGGGACAGGATCTGACCCCGGCTCACTACCCACGGACACTGGGACTGACCCCGGCTCACTTCCCACAGGGACAGAAACTGACCCCGGCTCACTTTCCATGGTCACTGGGACTGACCACGGCTAATTTCCCACAGGGACAGGGACTGAACCCGGCTCACTTCCCACGGACACTGGGACTGACCCCAGCTCCCTTCCCACAGGGACAGGACCTGACCCCGGCTCACTTCCCACAAACACTGGAACTGACCCCGGCTCACTACCCACAGACACTGGGACTGACCCCGGCTCACTTCCCACAGACACAGGGTCTGACCCCGGCTCACTTCCCACAGGGACAGGGACTGAACCCGGCTCACTTCCCACAAACACTGGAACTGAACCCGGCTCACTGCCCACAGGGACTGGGACTGACCCCGGCTCACTACCCACAGAAACTGGGACTGACCCCGGCTCACTTCCCACAGACACAGGGACTGAGCCCGGCTCACTTCCCACAGACACAGGGACTGAGCCCGGCTCACTTCTCACAAACACTGGAACTGAGCCCGGCTCACTTCCCACAGACGCAGGGACTGAGCCCGGCTCACTTCCCACAAACACTGGAACTGAACCCAGCTCACTTCCCACAGGGACAGGGACTGAACCCGGCTCACTTCCCACAAACACTGGAACTGAACCCGGCTCACTACCCACAGACACTGGAACTGACCCCGGCTCACTACCCACAGAAACTGGGACTGACCCCGGCTCACTTCCCACAGACACAGGGACTGAGCCCGGCTCACTTCCCACAGACACTGGGACTGACCCCGACTCACTGCCCACAGGGACAGGAACTGACCCTGGCTCACTGCCCACGGACACTGGGACTGACCCCGGCTCACTTCCCACAGACACTGGGACTGACCCCGGCTCACTTCCCACAGACACTGGGACTGACCCCGGCTCACTTCCCACAGACACTGGGACTGAGCCCGGCTCACTTCCCACAGACACTGGGACTGACCCCGGCTCACTTCCCACAGACACTGGGACTGACTCCGGCTCACTTCCCACAGACACTGGGACTGACCCCGGCTCACTTCCCACAGGGACAGGGACTGACCCCGGCTCGCTGCCCACAGAGACTGACCCCGGCTCACTTCCCACAGGGACAGGACCTGACCCCGGCTCACTTCTCACAGGGAAAGTGTCTGAACCCGGCTCACTTCCCACCGTGACAGGAACTGACCCCGGCTCACTTCCCACGGTCACTGGGACTGACCACGGCTCACTTCCCACGGGGACAGGGACTGAACCCGGCTCACTTCCAACAGACACTGGGACTGACCCCGGCTCACTACCCACAGACACTGGGACTGACCCCGGCTCACTTCCCACAGACACAGGGACTGACCCGGCTCACTTCCCACAGACACTGGGACTGACCCCGACTCACTGCCCACAGGGACAGGAACTGACCCCGGCTCACTGCCCACGGACACTGGGACTGACCACGGCTCACTTCCCACAGACACTGTGACTGACCCCGGCTCACTTCCCACGGGCACTGGGACTGGCCCCGGCTCACTGCCCACAGGGACAGGAACTGACCCCGGCTCACTGCCCACGGACACTGGGACTGACCACGGCTCACTTCCCACAGACGCTGGTACTGACCCCAGCTCACATCCCACAGACACTGGGACTGACCCGGGCTCACTTCCCACAGGGACAGGGACTGACCCCGGCTCACTGCCCACAGGGACTGAACCCGGCTCACTTCCCACAGGGACTGACCCCAGCTCACTTCCAACAGGGACAGGACCTGACCCCAGCTCACTGCCCACAGGGACTGACCCCGGCTCACTGCCCACAGGGACTGACCCCAGCTCACTTCCCACAGGGACAGGACCTGACCCCGGCTCAGTTCCCAAAGGGACAGTGTCTGACCCCGGCTCACTACCCACGGACACTGGGTCTGACCCCGGCTCACTTCCCACAGACACTGGGACTGACCCCGGCTCACTTCCCACAGGGACAGGGACTGAACCCGGCTCACTTCCCACGGACACTGGGACTGATCCCGGCTCACTTCCCACAGGGACAGGACCTGACCCCGGCTCACTTCCCACAAACACTGGAACTGAACCCGGCTCACTACCCACAGGGACTGGGACTGACCCCAGCTCACTTCCCACAGACATTGGGACTGACCCCGGCTCACTACCCACAGACACTGGGACTGACCCCGGCTCACTTCCCACAGACACAGTGACTGACCCCGGCACACTTCCCACAGACACTGGTACTGACCCCAGCTCACTTCCCACAGACACTGGGACTGACCCGGGCTCACTTCCCACAGACACTGGGACTGACCCCGGCTCACTGCCCACAGGGACTGAACCCGGCTCACTGCAAACAGGGACTGACCCTGGCTCACTTCCCACAGGGACAGGACCTGACCCCAGCTCACTGCCCACAGGGACTGACCCCGGCTCACTGCCCACAGGGACTGACCCCGGCTCACTTCCCACAGGGGCAGGACCTGACCCCGGCTCACTTCCCAAAGGGACAGGATCTGACCCCGGCTCACTACCCACGGACACTGGGACTGACCCCGGCTCACTTCCCACAGGGACAGGAACTGACCCCGGCTCACTTTCCATGGTCACTGGGACTGACCACGGCTAATTTCCCACAGGGACAGGACCTGACCCCGGCTCACTTCCCACAAACACTGGAACTGACCCCGGCTCACTACCCACAGACACTGGGACTGACCCCGGCTCACTTCCCACAGACACAGGGACTGACCCCGGCTCACTTCCCACAGACACTGTGACAGACCCCGGCTCACTTCCCACAGACACTGGTACTGACCCCAGCTCACTTCCCACAGACACTGGGACTGACCCGGGCTCACTTCCCACAGGGACAGGTACTGACCCCGGCTCACTGCCCACAGGGACTGACCCCGGCTCACTGCCCACAGGGACTGACCCCGGCTCACTGCCCACAGGGACTGACCCCGGCTCACTTCCCACAGGGACAGGGTCTGACCCCGGCTCACTTCCCACAGGGACAGGGACTGAACCCGGCTCACTTCCCACGGACACTGGGACTGACCCCGGCTCACTTCCCACAGGGACAGGACCTGACCCCGGCTCACTTCCAACAAACACTGGAACTGAACCCGGCTCACTGCCCACAGGGGCTGGGACTGACCCCTGCTCACTTCCCACAGACACTGGGACTGACCCCGGCTCACTATCCACAGACACTGGGACTGACCCCGGCTCACTTCCCACAGACACAGGGACTGAGCCCGGCTCACTATCCACAGACACTGGGACTGACCCCGACTCACTGCCCACAGGGACAGGAACTGACCCTGGCTCACTGCCCACGGACACTGGGACTGACCCCGGCTCACTTCCCACAGACACTGGGACTGACCCCGGCTCACTTCCCACAGACACTGGGACTGAGCCCGGCTCAGTTCCCACAGACACTGGGACTGACCCCGGCTCACTTCCCACAGACACTGGGACTGACCCCGGCTCACTTCCCACCCCGGCTCACTTCCCACAGACACTGGGACTGACTCCGGCTCACTTCCCACAGACACTGGAACTGACCCCGGCTCACTTCCCACAGACACTGGGACTGACCCCGGCTCACTACCCACAGACACTGGGTCTGACCCCGGCTCACTTCCCACAGACACTGGGACTGACCCCGGCTCACTTCCCACAGACACTGGGACTGACTCCGGCTCACTGCCCACAGTGACAGGAACTGACCCCGGCTCACTGCCCACGGACACTGGAACTGACCCCGGCTCACTTCCCACAGGGACAGGAACTGACTCCGGCTCACTGCCCATGGACACTGGGACTGACCCCGGCTCACTTCCCACAGACACTGCGACTGACCCTGGCTCACTTCCCACCGACACTGGTACTGACCCCAGCTCACTTCACACAGACACTGGGACTGACCCGGGCTCACTTCCCACAGGGACAGGGACTGACCCCGGCTCGCTGTCCACAGAGACTGACCCCGGCTCACTTCCCACAGGGACAGGACCTGACCCCGGCTCACTTCCCACAGGGAAAGTGTCTGAACCCGGCTCACTTCCCACCGTGACAGGAACTGACCCCGGCTCACTTCCCACGGTCACTGGGACTGACCACGGCTCACTTCCCACGGGGACAGGGACTGAACCCGGCTCACTTCCAACAGACACTGGGACTGACCCCGGCTCACTACCCACAGACACTGGGACTGACCCCGGCTCACTTCCCACAGACACAGGGACTGACCCCGGCTCACTTCCCACAGACACAGAGACTGACCCCGGCTCACTTCCCACAGACACTGGGACTGACCCCGACTCACTGCCCACAGGGACAGGAACTGACCCCGGCTCACTGCCCACGGACACTGGGACTGAGCCCGGCTCACTTCCCACAGACACTGGGACTGACCCCGGCTCACTTCCCACAGACACTGGGACTGACTCCGGCTCACTTCCCACAGACACTGGGACTGACCCCGGCTCACTTCCCACAGGGACAGGGACTGACCCCGGCTCGCTGCCCACAGAGACTGACCCCGGCTCACTTCCCACAGGGACAGGACCTGACCCCGGCTCACTTCTCACAGGGAAAGTGTCTGAACCCGGCTCACTTCCCACCGTGACAGGAACTGACCCCGGCTCACTTCCCACGGTCACTGGGACTGACCACGGCTCACTTCCCACGGGGACAGGGACTGAACCCGGCTCACTTCCAACAGACACTGGGACTGACCCCGGCTCACTACCCACAGACACTGGGACTGACCCCGGCTCACTTCCCACAGACACAGGGACTGACCCCGGCTCACTTCCCACAGACACTGGGACTGACCCCGACTCACTGCCCACAGGGACAGGAACTGACCCCGGCTCACTGCCCACGGACACTGGGACTGACCACGGCTCACTTCCCACAGACACTGTGACTGACCCCGGCTCACTTCCCACGGGCACTGGGACTGGCCCCGGCTCACTGCCCACAGGGACAGGAACTGACCCCGGCTCACTGCCCACGGACACTGGGACTGACCACGGCTCACTTCCCACAGACGCTGGTACTGACCCCAGCTCACATCCCACAGACACTGGGACTGACCCGGGCTCACTTCCCACAGGGACAGGGACTGACCCCGGCTCACTGCCCACAGGGACTGAACCCGGCTCACTTCCCACAGGGACTGACCCCAGCTCACTTCCAACAGGGACAGGACCTGACCCCAGCTCACTGCCCACAGGGACTGACCCCGGCTCACTGCCCACAGGGACTGACCCCAGCTCACTTCCCACAGGGACAGGACCTGACCCCGGCTCAGTTCCCAAAGGGACAGTGTCTGACCCCGGCTCACTACCCACGGACACTGGGTCTGACCCCGGCTCACTTCCCACAGACACTGGGACTGACCCCGGCTCACTTCCCACAGGGACAGGGACTGAACCCGGCTCACTTCCCACGGACACTGGGACTGATCCCGGCTCACTTCCCACAGGGACAGGACCTGACCCCGGCTCACTTCCCACAAACACTGGAACTGAACCCGGCTCACTACCCACAGGGACTGGGACTGACCCCAGCTCACTTCCCACAGACACTGGGACTGACCCCGGCTCACTACCCACAGACACTGGGACTGACCCCGGCTCACTTCCCACAGACACAGTGACTGACCCCGGCACACTTCCCACAGACACTGGTACTGACCCCAGCTCACTTCCCACAGACACTGGGACTGACCCGGGCTCACTTCCCACAGACACTGGGACTGACCCCGGCTCACTGCCCACAGGGACTGAACCCGGCTCACTGCAAACAGGGACTGACCCTGGCTCACTTCCCACAGGGACAGGACCTGACCCCAGCTCACTGCCCACAGGGACTGACCCCGGCTCACTGCCCACAGGGACTGACCCCGGCTCACTTCCCACAGGGGCAGGACCTGACCCCGGCTCACTTCCCAAAGGGACAGGATCTGACCCCGGCTCACTACCCACGGACACTGGGACTGACCCCGGCTCACTTCCCACAGGGACAGGAACTGACCCCGGCTCACTTTCCATGGTCACTGGGACTGACCACGGCTAATTTCCCACAGGGACAGGGACTGAACCCGGCTCACTTCCCACGGACACTGGGACTGACCCCAGCTCCCTTCCCACAGGGACAGGACCTGACCCCGGCTCACTTCCCACAAACACTGGAACTGACCCCGGCTCACTACCCACAGACACTGGGACTGACCCCGGCTCACTTCCCACAGACACAGGGACTGACCCCGGCTCACTTCCCACAGACACTGTGACAGACCCCGGCTCACTTCCCACAGACACTGGTACTGACCCCAGCTCACTTCCCACAGACACTGGGACTGACCCGGGCTCACTTCCCACAGGGACAGGTACTGACCCCGGCTCACTGCCCACAGGGACTGACCCCGGCTCACTGCCCACAGGGACTGACCCCGGCTCACTGCCCACAGGGACTGACCCCGGCTCACTTCCCACAGGGACAGGGTCTGACCCCGGCTCACTTCCCACAGGGACAGGGACTGAACCCGGCTCACTTCCCACGGACACTGGGACTGACCCCGGCTCACTTCCCACAGGGACAGGACCTGACCCCGGCTCACTTCCAACAAACACTGGAACTGAACCCGGCTCACTGCCCACAGGGGCTGGGACTGACCCCTGCTCACTTCCCACAGACACTGGGACTGACCCCGGCTCACTATCCACAGACACTGGGACTGACCCCGGCTCACTTCCCACAGACACAGGGACTGAGCCCGGCTCACTATCCACAGACACTGGGACTGACCCCGACTCACTGCCCACAGGGACAGGAACTGACCCTGGCTCACTGCCCACGGACACTGGGACTGACCCCGGCTCACTTCCCACAGACACTGGGACTGACCCCGGCTCACTTCCCACAGACACTGGGACTGAGCCCGGCTCACTTCCCACAGACACTGGGACTGACCCCGGCTCACTTCCCACAGACACTGGGACTGACCCCGGCTCACTTCCCACCCCGGCTCACTTCCCACAGACACTGGGACTGACTCCGGCTCACTTCCCACAGACACTGGAACTGACCCCGGCTCACTTCCCACAGACACTGGGACTGACCCCGGCTCACTACCCACAGACACTGGGTCTGACCCCGGCTCACTTCCCACAGACACTGGGACTGACCCCGGCTCACTTCCCACAGACACTGGGACTGACTCCGGCTCACTGCCCACAGTGACAGGAACTGACCCCGGCTCACTGCCCACGGACACTGGGACTGACCCCGGCTCACTTCCCACAGGGACAGGAACTGACTCCGGCTCACTGCCCATGGACACTGGGACTGACCCCGGCTCACTTCCCACAGACACTGCGACTGACCCTGGCTCACTTCCCACAGACACTGGTACTGACCCCAGCTCACTTCACACAGACACTGGGACTGACCCGGGCTCACTTCCCACAGGGACAGGGACTGACCCCGGCTCGCTGTCCACAGAGACTGACCCCGGCTCACTTCCCACAGGGACAGGACCTGACCCCGGCTCACTTCCCACAGGGAAAGTGTCTGAACCCGGCTCACTTCCCACCGTGACAGGAACTGACCCCGGCTCACTTCCCACGGTCACTGGGACTGACCACGGCTCACTTCCCACGGGGACAGGGACTGAACCCGGCTCACTTCCAACAGACACTGGGACTGACCCCGGCTCACTACCCACAGACACTGGGACTGACCCCGGCTCACTTCCCACAGACACAGGGACTGACCCCGGCTCACTTCCCACAGACACAGAGACTGACCCCGGCTCACTTCCCACAGACACTGGGACTGACCCCGACTCACTGCCCACAGGGACAGGAACTGACCCCGGCTCACTGCCCACAGACACTGGGACTGACCACGGCTCACTTCCCACAGACACTGTGACTGACCCCGGCTCACTTCCCACGGGCACTGGGACTGGCCCCGGCTCACTGCCCACAGGGACAGGAACTGACTCCGGCTCACTTCCCACAGACACTGGGACTGACCCCGGCTCACTTCCCACAGACATTGTGACTGACCCCGGCTCACTTCCCACAGACGCTGGTACTGACCCCAGCTCACTTCCCACAGACATTGTGACTGACCCCGGCTCACTTCCCACAGACGCTGGTACTGACCCCAGCTCACATCCCACAGACACAGGGACTGAACCCGGCTCACTGCCCACAGGGACTGACCCCAGCTCACTTCCAACAGGGACAGGACCTGACCCCAGCTCACTGCCCACAGGGACTGACCCCGGCTCACTGCCCACAGGGACTGACCCCGGCTCACTTCCCACAGTGACAAAGACCTGACCCCGGCTCACTTCCCAAAGGGACAGGGTCTGACCCCGGCTCACTACCCACGGACACTGGGTCTGACCCCGGCTCACTTCCCACAGACACTGGGACTGACCCCGGCTCACTTCCCACAGGGACAGGGACTGAACCCGGCTCACGTCCCCCGGACACTGGGACTGATCCCGGCTCACTTCCCACAGGGACAGGACCTGACCCCGGCTCACTTCCCACAAACACTGGAACTGAACCCGGCTCACTACCCACAGGGACTGGGACTGACCCCGGCTCACTACCCACAGACACTGGGACTGACCCCGGCTCACTTCCCACAGACACTGTGACTGACCCCGGCACACTTCCCACAGACACTGGTACTGACCCCAGCTCACTTCCCACAGACACTGGGACTGACCCGGGCTCACTTCCCACAGGGACTGAACCCGGCTCACTGCCCACAGGGACTGACCCCGGCTCACTTCCCACAGGGACAGGACCTGACCCCAGCTCACTGCCCACAGGAACTGACCCCGGCTCACTGCCCACAGGGACTGACCCCGGCTCACTTCCCACATGGACAGGACCTGACCCCGGCTCACTTCCCAAAGGGACAGGATCTGACCCCGGCTCACTACCCACGGACACTGGGACTGACCCCGGCTCACTTCCCACAGGGACAGGAACTGACCCCGGCTCACTTTCCATGGTCACTGGGACTGACCACGGCTAATTTCCCACAGGGACAGGGACTGAACCCGGCTCACTTCCCACGGACACTGGGACTGACCCCGGCTCACTTCCCACAGGGACAGGACCTGACCCCGGCTCACTTCCCACAAACACTGGAACTGACCCCGGCTCACTACCCACAGACACTGGGACTGACCCCGGCTCACTTCCCACAGACACAGGGACTGACCCCGGCTCACTTCCCACAGACACTGTGACTGACCCCGGCTCACTTCCCACAGACACTGGGACTGACCCAGGCTCACTTCCCACAGGGACAGGGACTGAACCCGGCTCACTGCCCACAGGGACTGACCCCGGCTCACTGCCCACAGGGACTGACCCCGGCTCACTGCCCACAGGGACTGACCCCAGCTCACTTCCCACAGGGACAGGGTCTGACCCCGGCTCACTTCCCACAGGGACAGGGACTGAACCCGGCTCACTTCCCACGGACACTGGGACTGACCCCGGCTCACTTCCCACAGGGACAGGACCTGACCCCGGCTCACTTCCCACAAACACTGGAACTGAACCCGGCTCACTGCCCACAGGGACTGGGACTGACCCCGGCTCACTTCCCACAGACACTGGGACTGACCCCGGCTCACTATCCACAGACACTGGGACTGACCCCGGCTCACTTCCCACAGACACAGGGACTGACCCTGGCTAACTGCCCACGGACACTGGGACTGACCCCGGCTCACTTCCCACAGACACTGGGACTGACCCCGGCTCACTTCCCACAGACACTGGGACTGAGCCCGGCTCACTTCCCACAGACACTGGGACTGACCCCGGCTCACTTCCCACAGACACTGGGACTGACCCCGGCTCACTTCCCACCCCGGCTCACTTCCCACAGACACTGGGACTGACTCCGGCTCACTTCCCACAGACACTGGAACTGACCCCGGCTCACTTCCCACAGACACTGGGACTGACCCCGGCTCACTACCCACAGACACTGGGTCTGACCCCGGCTCACTTCCCACAGACACTGGGACTGACCCCGGCTCACTTCCCACAGACACTGGGACTGACTCCGGCTCACTGCCCACGGACACTGGGACTGACCCCGGCTCACTTCCCACAGGGACAGGAACTGACTCCAGCTCACTGCCCATGGACACTGGGACTGACCCCGGCTCACTTCCCACAGACACTGCGACTGACCCTGGCTCACTTCCCACAGACACTGGTACTGACCCCAGCTCACTTCACACAGACACTGGTACTGACCCGGGCTCACTTCCCACAGGGACAGGGACTGACCCCGGCTCGCTGCCCACAGAGACTGACCCCGGCTCACTTCCCACAGGGACAGGACCTGACCCCGGCTCACTTCCCACAGGGAAAGTGTCTGAACCCGGCTCACTTCCCACCGTGACAGGAACTGACCCCGGCTCACTTCCCACGGTCACTGGGACTGACCACGGCTCACTTCCCACGGGGACAGGGACTGAACCCGGCTCACTTCCAACAGACACTGGGACTGACCCCGGCTCACTACCCACAGACACTGGGACTGAACCCGGCTCACTTCCCACAGACACTGGGACTGACCCCGGCTCACTTCCCACAGACACAGGGACTGACCCCGGCTCACTTCCCACAGACACTGGGACTGACCCCGACTCACTGCCCACAGGGACAGGAACTGACCCCGGCTCACTGCCCACGGACACTGGGACTGACCACGGCTCACTTCCCACAGACACTGTGACTGACCCCGGCTCACTTCCCACAGGCACTGGGACTGGCCCCGGCTCACTGCCCACAGGGACAGGAACTGACTCCGGCTCACTTCCCACAGACACTGGGACTGACCCCGGCTCACTTCCCACAGACATTGTGACTGACCCCGGCTCACTTCCCACAGACGCTGGTACTGACCCCAGCTCACATCCCACAGACACTGGGACTGACCCGGGCTCACTTCCCACAGGGACAGGGACTGACCCCGGCTCACTGCCCACAGGGACTGAACCCGGCTCACTGCCCACAGGGACTGACCCCAGCTCACTTCCAACAGGGACAGGACCTGACCCCAGCTCACTGCCCACAGGGACTGACCCCGGCTCACTGCCCACAGGGACTGACCCCGGCTCACTTCCCACAGTGACAGGACCTGACCCCGGCTCACTTCCCAAAGGGACAGGGTCTGACCCCGGCTCACTACCCACGGACACTGGGTCTGACCCCGGCTCACTTCCCACAGACACTGGGACTGACCCCGGCTCACTTCCCATCGGGACAGGGACTGAACCCGGCTCACTTCCCCCGGACACTGGGACTGATCCCGGCTCACTTCCCACAGGGACAGGACCTGACCCCGGCTCACTTCCCACAAACACTGGAACTGAACCCGGCTCACTACCCACAGGGACTGGGACTGACCCCGGCTCACTACCCAGAGACACTGGGACTGACCCCGGCTCACTTCCCACAGACACTGTGACTGACCCCGGCACACTTCCCACAGACACTGGTACTGACCCCAGCTCACTTCCCACAGACACTGGGACTGACCCGGGCTCACTTCCCACAGGGACTGAACCCGGCTCACTGCCCACAGGGACTGACCCCGGCTCACTTCCCACAGGGACAGGACCTGACCCCAGCTCACTGCCCACAGGGACTGAACCCGGCTCACTGCCCACAGGGACTGACCCCGGCTCACTTCCCACAGGGACAGGACCTGACCCCGGCTCACTTCCCAAAGGGACAGGATCTGACCCCGGCTCACTACCCACCGACACTGGGACTGACCCCGGCTCACTTCCCACAGGGACAGGAACTGACCCCGGCTCACTTTCCATGGTCACTGGGACTGACCACAGCTAATTTCCCACAGGGACAGGGACTGAACACGGCTCACTTCCCACGGACACTGGGACTGACCCCGGCTCACTTCCCACAGGGACAGGACCTGACTCCGGCTCACTTCCCACAAACACTGGAACTAACCCCGGCTCACTACCCACAGACACTGGGACTGACCCCGGCTCACTTCCCACAGACACAGGGACTGACCCCGGCTCACTTCCCACAGACACTGTGACTGACCCCGGCTCACTTCCCACAGACACTGGTACTGACCCCAGCTCACTTCCCACAGACACTGGGACTGACCCGGGCTCACTTCCCACAGGGACAGGTACTGACCCCGGCTCACTGCCCACAGGGACTGACCCCGGCTCACTGCCCACAGGGACTGACCCCGGCTCACTGCCCACAGGGACTGACCCCGGCTCACTTCCCACAGGGACAGGGTCTGACCCAGGCTCACTTCCCACAGGGACAGGGACTGAACCCGGCTCACTTCCCACGGACACTGGGACTGACCCCGGCTCACTTCCCACAGGGACAGGACCTGACCCCGGCTCACTTCCCACAAACACTGGAACTGAACCCGGCTCACTGCCCACAGGGACTGGGACTGACCCCGGCTCACTTCCCACAGACACTGGGACTGACCCCGGCTCACTATCCACAGACACTGGGACTGACCCCGGCTCACTTCCCACAGACACAGGGACTGACCCCGGCTCACTTCCCACAGACATTGGGACTGACCCCGACTCACTGCCCACAGGGACAGGAACTGACCCTGGCTAACTGCCCACGGACACTGGGACTGACCCCGGCTCACTTCCCAGAGACATTGGGACTGACCCCGGCTCACTTCCCACAGACACTGGGACTGAGCCCGGCTCACTTCCCACAGACACTGGGACTGAGCCCGGCTCACTTCCCACAGACACTGGGACTGACCCCGGCTCACTTCCCACAGACACTGGGACTGACCCCGGCTCACTTCCCACCCCGGCTCACTTCCCACAGACACTGGGACTGACTCCGGCTCACTTCCCACAGGCACTGGAACTGACCCCGGCTCACTTCCCACAGGCACTGGGACTGACCCCGGCTCACTACCCACAGACACTGGGTCTGACCCCGGCTCACTTCCCACAGACACTGGGACTGACCCCGGCTCACTTCCCACAGACACTGGGACTGACTCCGGCTCACTGCCCACAGTGACAGGAACTGACCCCGGCTCACTGCCCACGGACACTGGGACTGACCCCGGCTCACTTCCAACAGGGACAGGAACTGACTCCGGCTCACTGCCCATGGACACTGGGACTGACCCCGGCTCACTTCCCACAGACACTGCGACTGACCCTGGCTCACTTCCCACAGACACTGGTACTGACCCCAGCTCACTTCACACAGACACTGGGACTGACCCGGGCTCACTGCCCACAGGGACAGGGACTGACCCCGGCTCGCTGCCCACAGAGACTGACCCCGGCTCACTTCCCACAGACACAGGGACTGACCCTGGCTAACTGCCCACGGACACTGGGACTGACCCCGGCTCACTTCCCACAGACACTGGGACTGACCCCGGCTCACTTCCCACAGACACTGGGACTGAGCCCGGCTCACTTCCCACAGACACTGGGACTGACCCCGGCTCACTTCCCACAGACACTGGGACTGACCCCGGCTCACTTCCCACCCCGGCTCACTTCCCACAGACACTGGGACTGACTCCGGCTCACTTCCCACAGACACTGGAACTGACCCCGGCTCACTTCCCACAGACACTGGGACTGACCCCGGCTCACTACCCACAGACACTGGGTCTGACCCCGGCTCACT
Organism: Pristiophorus japonicus; assembly: GCF_044704955.1. NCBI lineage: Eukaryota > Metazoa > Chordata > Chondrichthyes > Pristiophoridae > Pristiophorus > Pristiophorus japonicus. The sequence continues at coordinate 420,298 of NW_027250648.1, read as the reverse complement.
TCCCACAGACACTGGGACTGACCCCGGCTCACTTCCCACAGACACTGGGACTGACTCCGGCTCACTGCCCACAGTGACAGGAACTGACCCCGGCTCACTGCCCACGGACACTGGGACTGACCCCGGCTCACTTCCCACAGGGACAGGACCTGACCCCGGCTCACTTCCCACAAACACTGGAACTGAACCCGGCTCACTGCCCACAGGGACTGGGACTGACCCCGGCTCACTTCCCACAGACACTGGGACTGACCCCGGCTCACTATCCACAGACACTGGGACTGACCCCGGCTCACTTCCCACAGACACAGGGACTGACCCTGGCTAACTGCCCACGGACACTGGGACTGACCCCGGCTCACTTCCCACAGACACTGGGACTGACCCCGGCTCACTTCCCACAGACACTGGGACTGAGCCCGGCTCACTTCCCACAGACACTGGGACTGACCCCGGCTCACTTCCCACAGACACTGGGACTGACCCCGGCTCACTTCCCACCCCGGCTCACTTCCCACAGACACTGGGACTGACTCCGGCTCACTTCCCACAGACACTGGAACTGACCCCGGCTCACTTCCCACAGACACTGGGACTGACCCCGGCTCACTACCCACAGACACTGGGTCTGACCCCGGCTCACTTCCCACAGACACTGGGACTGACCCCGGCTCACTTCCCACAGACACTGGGACTGACTCCGGCTCACTGCCCACGGACACTGGGACTGACCCCGGCTCACTTCCCACAGGGACAGGAACTGACTCCAGCTCACTGCCCATGGACACTGGGACTGACCCCGGCTCACTTCCCACAGACACTGCGACTGACCCTGGCTCACTTCCCACAGACACTGGTACTGACCCCAGCTCACTTCACACAGACACTGGGACTGACCCGGGCTCACTTCCCACAGGGACAGGGACTGACCCCGGCTCGCTGCCCACAGAGACTGACCCCGGCTCACTTCCCACAGGGACAGGACCTGACCCCGGCTCACTTCCCACAGGGAAAGTGTCTGAACCCGGCTCACTTCCCACCGTGACAGGAACTGACCCCGGCTCACTTCCCACGGTCACTGGGACTGACCACGGCTCACTTCCCACGGGGACAGGGACTGAACCCGGCTCACTTCCAACAGACACTGGGACTGACCCCGGCTCACTACCCACAGACACTGGGACTGACCCCGGCTCACTTCCCACAGACACTGGGACTGACCCCGGCTCACTTCCCACAGACACAGGGACTGACCCCGGCTCACTTCCCACAGACACTGGGACTGACCCTGACTCACTGCCCACAGGGACAGGAACTGACCCCGGCTCACTGCCCACGGACACTGGGACTGACCACGGCTCACTTCCCACAGACACTGTGACTGACCCCGGCTCACTTCCCACGGGCACTGGGACTGACCCCGGCTCACTACCCACAGACACTGGGACTGACCCCGGCTCACTTCCCACAGACACAGGGACTGACCCCGGCTCACTGCCCACAGGGACAGGAACTGACTCCGGCTCACTTCCCACAGACACTGGGACTGACCCCGGCTCACTTCCCACAGACATTGTGACTGACCCCGGCTCACTTCCCACAGACGCTGGTACTGACCCCAGCTCACATCCCACAGACACTGGGACTGACCCGGGCTCACTTCCCACAGGGACAGGGACTGACCCCGGCTCACTGCCCACAGGGACTGAACCCGGCTCACTGCCCACAGGGACTGACCCCAGCTCACTTCCAACAGGGACAGGACCTGACCCCAGCTCACTGCCCACAGGGACTGACCCCAGCTCACTGCCCACAGGGACTGACCCCGGCTCACTTCCCACAGTGACAGGACCTGACCCCGGCTCACTTCCCAAAGGGACAGTGTCTGACCCCGGCTCACTACCCACGGACACTGGGTCTGACCCCGGCTCACTTACCACAGACACTGGGACTGACCCCGGCTCACTTCCCATAGGGACAGGGACTGAACCCGGCTCACTTCCCCCGGACACTGGGACTGATCCCGGCTCACTTCCCACAGGGACAGAACCTGACACTGGCTCACTTCCCACAAACACTGGAACTGAACCCGGCTCACTACCCACAGGGACTGGGACTGACCCCGGCTCACTACCCAGAGACACTGGGACTGACCCCGGCTCACTTCCCACAGACACTGTGACTGACCCCGGCACACTTCCCACAGACACTGGTACTGACCCCAGCTCACTTCCCACAGACACTGGGACTGACCCGGGCTCACTTCCCACAGGGACTGAACCCGGCTCACTGCCCACAGGGACTGACCCCGGCTCACTTCCCACAGGGACAGGACCTGACCCCAGCTCACTGCCCACAGGGACTGACCCCGGCTCACTGCCCACAGGGACTGACCCCGGCTCACTTCCCACAGGGGCAGGACCTGACCCCGGCTCACTTCCCAAAGGGACAGGATCTGACCCCGGCTCACTACCCACCGACACTGGGACTGACCCCGGCTCACTTCCCACAGGGACAGGAACTGACCCCGGCTCACTTTCCATGGTCACTGGGACTGACCACAGCTAATTTCCCACAGGGACAGGGACTGAACCCGGCTCACTTCCCACGGACACTGGGACTGACCCCGGCTCACTTCCCACAGGGACAGGACCTGACTCCGGCTCACTTCCCACAAACACTGGAACTAACCCCGGCTCACTACCCACAGACACTGGGACTGACCCCGGCTCACTTCCCACAGACACAGGGACTGACCCCGGCTCACTTATCACAGACACTGTGACTGACCCCGGCTCACTTCCCACAGACACTGGTACTGACCCCAGCTCAGTTCCCACAGACACTGGGACTGACCCGGGCTCACTTCCCACAGGGACAGGTACTGACCCCGGCTCACTGCCCACAGGGACTGACCCCGGCTCACTGCCCACAGGGACTGACCCCGGCTCACTGCCCACAGGGACTGACCCCGGCTCACTTCCCACAGGGACAGGGTCTGACCCCGGCTCACTTCCCACAGGGACAGGGACTGAACCCGGCTCACTTCCCACGGACACTGGGACTGACCCCGGCTCACTTCCCACAGGGACAGGACCTGACCCCGGCTCACTTCCCACAAACACTGGAAATGAACCCGGCTCACTGCCCACAGGGACTGGGACTGACCCCGGCTCACTTCCCACAGACACTGGGACTGACCCCGGCTCACTATCCACAGACACTGGGACTGACCCCGGCTCACTTCCCACAGACACAGGGACTGACCCCGGCTCACTTCCCACAGACATTGGGACTGACCCCGACTCACTGCCCACAGGGACAGGAACTGACCCTGGCTAACTGCCCACGGACACTGGGACTGACCCCGGCTCACTTCCCAGAGACATTGGGACTGACCCCGGCTCACTTCCCACAGACACTGGGACTGAGCCTGGCTCACTTCCCACAGACACTGGGACTGAGCCCGGCTCACTTCCCACAGACACTGAGACTGACCCCGGCTCACTTCCCACAGACACTGGGACTGACCCCGGCTCACTTCCCACCCCGGCTCACTTCCCACAGACACTGGGACTGACTCCGGCTCACTTCCCACAGGCACTGGAACTGACCCCGGCTCACTTCCCACAGGCACTGGGACTGACCCCGGCTCACTACCCACAGACACTGGGTCTGACCCCGGCTCACTTCCCACAGACACTGGGACTGACCCCGGCTCACTTCCCACAGACACTGGGACTGACTCCGGCTCACTGCCCACAGTGACAGGAACTGACCCCGGCTCACTGCCCACGGACACTGGGACTGACCCCGGCTCACTTCCAACAGGGACAGGAACTGACTCCGGCTCACTGCCCATGGACACTGGGACTGACCCCGGCTCACTTCCCACAGACACTGCGACTGACCCTGGCTCACTTCCCACAGACACTGGTACTGACCCCAGCTCACTTCACGCAGACACTGGGACTGACCCGGGCTCACTGCCCACAGGGACAGGGACTGACCCCGGCTCGCTGCCCACAGAGACTGACCCCGGCTCACTTCCCACAGGGACAGGACCTGACCCCGGCTCACTTCCCACAGGGAAAGTGTCTGAACCCGGCTCACTTCCCACCGTGACAGGAACTGACCCCGGCTCACTTCCCACGGTCACTGGGACTGACACCGGCTCACTACCCACAGACACTGGGACTGACCCCGGCTCACTTCCCACAGACACAGGGACTGACCCCGGCTCACTTCCCACAGACACTGGGACTGACCCCGACTCACTGCCCACAGGGACAGGAACTGACCCCGGCTCACTGCCCACGGACACTGGGACTGACCACGGCTCACTTCCCACAGACACTGTGACTGACCCCGGCTCACTTCCCACGGGCACTGGGACTGGCCCCGGCTCACTGCCCACAGGGACAGGAACTGACTCCGGCTCACTTCCCACAGACACTGGGACTGACCCCGGCTCACTTCCCACAGACATTGTGACTGACCCCGGCTCACTGCCCACAGATGCTGGTACTGACCCCAGCTCACATCCCACAGACACTGGGACTGACCCGGGCTCACTTCCCACAGGGACAGGGACTGACCCCGGCTCACTGCCCACAAGGACTGAACCCGGCTCACTGCCCACAGGGACTGACCCCAGCTCACTTCCAACAGGGACAGGACCTGACCCCAGCTCACTGCCCACAGGGACTGACCCCGGCTCACTGCCCACAGGGACTGACCCCGGCTCACTTCCCACAGTGACAGGACCTGACCCCGGCTCACTTCCCAAAGGGACAGGGTCTGACCCCGGCTCACTACCCACGGACACTGGGTCTGACCCCGGCTCACTTCCCAAAGACACTGGGACTGACCCCGGCTCACTTCCCACAGGGACAGGGGCTGAACCCGGCTCACTTCCCCCGGACACTGGGACTGATCCCGGCTCACTTCCCACAGGGACAGGACCTGACCCCGGCTCACTTCCCACAAACACTGGAACTGAACCCGGCTCACTACCCACAGGGACTGGGACTGACCCAGGCTCACTACCCACAGACACTGGGACTGACCCCGGCTCACTTCCCACAGACACTGTGACTGACCCCGGCACACTTCCCACAGACACTGGTACTGACCCCAGCTCACTTCCCACAGACACTGGGACTGACCCGGGCTCACTTCCCACAGGGACTGAACCCGGCTCACTGCCCACAGGGACTGACCCCGGCTCACTTCCCACAGGGACAGGACCTGACCCCAGCTCACTGCCCACAGGGACTGACCCCGGCTCACTGCCCACAGGGACTGACCCCGGCTCACTTCCCACAGGGACAGGACTTGACCCCGGCTCACTTCCCAAAGGGACAGGATCTGACCCCGGCTCACTACCCACGGACACTGGGACTGACCCCAGCTCACTTCCCACAGGGATAGGGACTGAACCTGGCTCACTTCCCACGGACACTGGGACTGACCCCAGCTCACTTCCCACAGGGACAGGACCTGACCCCGGCTCACTTCCCACAAACACTGGAACTGACCCCGGCTCACTACCCACAGACACTGGGACTGACCCCGGCTCACTTCCCACAGACACAGGGACTGACCCCGGCTCACTTCCCACTGACACTGTGACTGACCCCGGCTCACTTCCCACAGACACTGGGACTGACCCCGGCTCACTGCCCACAGGGACTGACCCCGGCTCACTGCCCACAGGGACTGACCCCGGCTCACTGCCCACAGGGACTGACCCCAGCTCACTTCCCACAGGGACAGGGTCTGACCCCGGCTCACTTCCCACAGGGACAGGGACTGAACCCGGCTCACTTCCCACGGACACTGGGACTGACCCCGGCTCACTTCCCACAGGGACAGGACCTGACCCCGGCTCACTTCCCACAAACACTGGAACTGAACCTGGCTCACTGCCCACAGGGACTGGGACTGACCCCGGCTCACTTCCCACAGACACTGGGACTGACCCCGGCTCACTATCCACAGACACTTGGACTGACCCCGGCTCACTTCCCACAGACACAGGGACTGACCCCGGCTCACTTCCCACAGACATTGGGACTGACCCCGACTCACTGCCCACAGGGACAGGAACTGACCCTGGCTAACTGCCCACGGACAGTGGGACTGACCCCGGCTCACTTCCCACAGACACTGGGACTGACCCCGGCTCACTTCCCACAGACACTGGGACTGACCCAGGCTCACTTCCCACAGACACTGGGACTGACCCCGGCTCACTTCCCACAGACACAGGGACTGACCCCGGCTCACTTCCCACAGACACAGGGACTGACCCCGGCTCACTTCCCACAGACATTGGGACTGACCCCGGCTCACTTCCCACAGGGACAGGAACTGACCCCGGCTCACTTTCCATGGTCACTGGGACTGACCACAGCTAATTTCCCACAGGGACAGGGACTGAACACGGCTCACTTCCCACGGACACTGGGACTGACCCCGGCTCACTTCCCACAGGGACAGGACCTGACTCCGGCTCACTTCCCACAAACACTGGAACTAACCCCGGCTCACTACCCACAGACACTGGGACTGACCCCGGCTCACTTCCCACAGACACAGGGACTGACCCCGGCTCACTTCCCACAGACACTGTGACTGACCCCGGCTCACTTCCCACAGACACTGGTACTGACCCCAGCTCACTTCCCACAGACACTGGGACTGACCCGGGCTCACTTCCCACAGGGACAGGTACTGACCCCGGCTCACTGCCCACAGGGACTGACCCCGGCTCACTGCCCACAGGGACTGACCCCGGCTCACTGCCCACAGGGACTGACCCCGGCTCACTTCCCACAGGGACAGGGTCTGACCCAGGCTCACTTCCCACAGGGACAGGGACTGAACCCGGCTCACTTCCCACGGACACTGGGACTGACCCCGGCTCACTTCCCACAGGGACAGGACCTGACCCCGGCTCACTTCCCACAAACACTGGAACTGAACCCGGCTCACTGCCCACAGGGACTGGGACTGACCCCGGCTCACTTCCCACAGACACTGGGACTGACCCCGGCTCACTATCCACAGACACTGGGACTGACCCCGGCTCACTTCCCACAGACACAGGGACTGACCCCGGCTCACTTCCCACAGACATTGGGACTGACCCCGACTCACTGCCCACAGGGACAGGAACTGACCCTGGCTAACTGCCCACGGACACTGGGACTGACCCCGGCTCACTTCCCACAGACACTGGGACTGAGCCCGGCTCACTTCCCACAGACACTGGGACTGACCCCGGCTCACTTCCCACAGACACTGGGACTGACCCCGGCTCACTTCCCACCCCGGCTCACTTCCCACAGACACTGGGACTGACTCCGGCTCACTTCCCACAGACACTGGAACTGACCCCGGCTCACTTCCCACAGACACTGGGACTGACCCCGGCTCACTACCCACAGACACTGGGTCTGACCCCGGCTCACTTCCCACAGACACTGGGACTGACCCCGGCTCACTTCCCACAGACACTGGGACTGACTCCGGCTCACTGCCCACAGTGACAGGAACTGACCCCGGCTCACTGCCCACGGACACTGGGACTGACCCCGGCTCACTTCCCACAGGGACAGGACCTGACCCCGGCTCACTTCCCACAAACACTGGAACTGAACCCGGCTCACTGCCCACAGGGACTGGGACTGACCCCGGCTCACTTCCCACAGACACTGGGACTGACCCCGGCTCACTATCCACAGACACTGGGACTGACCCCGGCTCACTTCCCACAGACACAGGGACTGACCCTGGCTAACTGCCCACGGACACTGGGACTGACCCCGGCTCACTTCCCACAGACACTGGGACTGACCCCGGCTCACTTCCCACAGACACTGGGACTGAGCCCGGCTCACTTCCCACAGACACTGGGACTGACCCCGGCTCACTTCCCACAGACACTGGGACTGACCCCGGCTCACTTCCCACCCCGGCTCACTTCCCACAGACACTGGGACTGACTCCGGCTCACTTCCCACAGACACTGGAACTGACCCCGGCTCACTTCCCACAGACACTGGGACTGACCCCGGCTCACTACCCACAGACACTGGGTCTGACCCCGGCTCACTTCCCACAGACACTGGGACTGACCCCGGCTCACTTCCCACAGACACTGGGACTGACTCCGGCTCACTGCCCACGGACACTGGGACTGACCCCGGCTCACTTCCCACAGGGACAGGAACTGACTCCAGCTCACTGCCCATGGACACTGGGACTGACCCCGGCTCACTTCCCACAGACACTGCGACTGACCCTGGCTCACTTCCCACAGACACTGGTACTGACCCCAGCTCACTTCACACAGACACTGGGACTGACCCGGGCTCACTTCCCACAGGGACAGGGACTGACCCCGGCTCGCTGCCCACAGAGACTGACCCCGGCTCACTTCCCACAGGGACAGGACCTGACCCCGGCTCACTTCCCACAGGGAAAGTGTCTGAACCCGGCTCACTTCCCACCGTGACAGGAACTGACCCCGGCTCACTTCCCACGGTCACTGGGACTGACCACGGCTCACTTCCCACGGGGACAGGGACTGAACCCGGCTCACTTCCAACAGACACTGGGACTGACCCCGGCTCACTACCCACAGACACTGGGACTGACCCCGGCTCACTTCCCACAGACACTGGGACTGACCCCGGCTCACTTCCCACAGACACAGGGACTGACCCCGGCTCACTTCCCACAGACACTGGGACTGACCCTGACTCACTGCCCACAGGGACAGGAACTGACCCCGGCTCACTGCCCACGGACACTGGGACTGACCACGGCTCACTTCCCACAGACACTGTGACTGACCCCGGCTCACTTCCCACGGGCACTGGGACTGACCCCGGCTCACTACCCACAGACACTGGGACTGACCCCGGCTCACTTCCCACAGACACAGGGACTGACCCCGGCTCACTGCCCACAGGGACAGGAACTGACTCCGGCTCACTTCCCACAGACACTGGGACTGACCCCGGCTCACTTCCCACAGACATTGTGACTGACCCCGGCTCACTTCCCACAGACGCTGGTACTGACCCCAGCTCACATCCCACAGACACTGGGACTGACCCGGGCTCACTTCCCACAGGGACAGGGACTGACCCCGGCTCACTGCCCACAGGGACTGAACCCGGCTCACTGCCCACAGGGACTGACCCCAGCTCACTTCCAACAGGGACAGGACCTGACCCCAGCTCACTGCCCACAGGGACTGACCCCAGCTCACTGCCCACAGGGACTGACCCCGGCTCACTTCCCACAGTGACAGGACCTGACCCCGGCTCACTTCCCAAAGGGACAGTGTCTGACCCCGGCTCACTACCCACGGACACTGGGTCTGACCCCGGCTCACTTACCACAGACACTGGGACTGACCCCGGCTCACTTCCCATAGGGACAGGGACTGAACCCGGCTCACTTCCCCCGGACACTGGGACTGATCCCGGCTCACTTCCCACAGGGACAGAACCTGACACTGGCTCACTTCCCACAAACACTGGAACTGAACCCGGCTCACTACCCACAGGGACTGGGACTGACCCCGGCTCACTACCCAGAGACACTGGGACTGACCCCGGCTCACTTCCCACAGACACTGTGACTGACCCCGGCACACTTCCCACAGACACTGGTACTGACCCCAGCTCACTTCCCACAGACACTGGGACTGACCCGGGCTCACTTCCCACAGGGACTGAACCCGGCTCACTGCCCACAGGGACTGACCCCGGCTCACTTCCCACAGGGACAGGACCTGACCCCAGCTCACTGCCCACAGGGACTGACCCCGGCTCACTGCCCACAGGGACTGACCCCGGCTCACTTCCCACAGGGGCAGGACCTGACCCCGGCTCACTTCCCAAAGGGACAGGATCTGACCCCGGCTCACTACCCACCGACACTGGGACTGACCCCGGCTCACTTCCCACAGGGACAGGAACTGACCCCGGCTCACTTTCCATGGTCACTGGGACTGACCACAGCTAATTTCCCACAGGGACAGGGACTGAACCCGGCTCACTTCCCACGGACACTGGGACTGACCCCGGCTCACTTCCCACAGGGACAGGACCTGACTCCGGCTCACTTCCCACAAACACTGGAACTAACCCCGGCTCACTACCCACAGACACTGGGACTGACCCCGGCTCACTTCCCACAGACACAGGGACTGACCCCGGCTCACTTATCACAGACACTGTGACTGACCCCGGCTCACTTCCCACAGACACTGGTACTGACCCCAGCTCAGTTCCCACAGACACTGGGACTGACCCGGGCTCACTTCCCACAGGGACAGGTACTGACCCCGGCTCACTGCCCACAGGGACTGACCCCGGCTCACTGCCCACAGGGACTGACCCCGGCTCACTGCCCACAGGGACTGACCCCGGCTCACTTCCCACAGGGACAGGGTCTGACCCCGGCTCACTTCCCACAGGGACAGGGACTGAACCCGGCTCACTTCCCACGGACACTGGGACTGACCCCGGCTCACTTCCCACAGGGACAGGACCTGACCCCGGCTCACTTCCCACAAACACTGGAAATGAACCCGGCTCACTGCCCACAGGGACTGGGACTGACCCCGGCTCACTTCCCACAGACACTGGGACTGACCCCGGCTCACTATCCACAGACACTGGGACTGACCCCGGCTCACTTCCCACAGACACAGGGACTGACCCCGGCTCACTTCCCACAGACATTGGGACTGACCCCGACTCACTGCCCACAGGGACAGGAACTGACCCTGGCTAACTGCCCACGGACACTGGGACTGACCCCGGCTCACTTCCCAGAGACATTGGGACTGACCCCGGCTCACTTCCCACAGACACTGGGACTGAGCCTGGCTCACTTCCCACAGACACTGGGACTGAGCCCGGCTCACTTCCCACAGACACTGAGACTGACCCCGGCTCACTTCCCACAGACACTGGGACTGACCCCGGCTCACTTCCCACCCCGGCTCACTTCCCACAGACACTGGGACTGACTCCGGCTCACTTCCCACAGGCACTGGAACTGACCCCGGCTCACTTCCCACAGGCACTGGGACTGACCCCGGCTCACTACCCACAGACACTGGGTCTGACCCCGGCTCACTTCCCACAGACACTGGGACTGACCCCGGCTCACTTCCCACAGACACTGGGACTGACTCCGGCTCACTGCCCACAGTGACAGGAACTGACCCCGGCTCACTGCCCACGGACACTGGGACTGACCCCGGCTCACTTCCAACAGGGACAGGAACTGACTCCGGCTCACTGCCCATGGACACTGGGACTGACCCCGGCTCACTTCCCACAGACACTGCGACTGACCCTGGCTCACTTCCCACAGACACTGGTACTGACCCCAGCTCACTTCACGCAGACACTGGGACTGACCCGGGCTCACTGCCCACAGGGACAGGGACTGACCCCGGCTCGCTGCCCACAGAGACTGACCCCGGCTCACTTCCCACAGGGACAGGACCTGACCCCGGCTCACTTCCCACAGGGAAAGTGTCTGAACCCGGCTCACTTCCCACCGTGACAGGAACTGACCCCGGCTCACTTCCCACGGTCACTGGGACTGACACCGGCTCACTACCCACAGACACTGGGACTGACCCCGGCTCACTTCCCACAGACACAGGGACTGACCCCGGCTCACTTCCCACAGACACTGGGACTGACCCCGACTCACTGCCCACAGGGACAGGAACTGACCCCGGCTCACTGCCCACGGACACTGGGACTGACCACGGCTCACTTCCCACAGACACTGTGACTGACCCCGGCTCACTTCCCACGGGCACTGGGACTGGCCCCGGCTCACTGCCCACAGGGACAGGAACTGACTCCGGCTCACTTCCCACAGACACTGGGACTGACCCCGGCTCACTTCCCACAGACATTGTGACTGACCCCGGCTCACTGCCCACAGATGCTGGTACTGACCCCAGCTCACATCCCACAGACACTGGGACTGACCCGGGCTCACTTCCCACAGGGACAGGGACTGACCCCGGCTCACTGCCCACAAGGACTGAACCCGGCTCACTGCCCACAGGGACTGACCCCAGCTCACTTCCAACAGGGACAGGACCTGACCCCAGCTCACTGCCCACAGGGACTGACCCCGGCTCACTGCCCACAGGGACTGACCCCGGCTCACTTCCCACAGTGACAGGACCTGACCCCGGCTCACTTCCCAAAGGGACAGGGTCTGACCCCGGCTCACTACCCACGGACACTGGGTCTGACCCCGGCTCACTTCCCAAAGACACTGGGACTGACCCCGGCTCACTTCCCACAGGGACAGGGGCTGAACCCGGCTCACTTCCCCCGGACACTGGGACTGATCCCGGCTCACTTCCCACAGGGACAGGACCTGACCCCGGCTCACTTCCCACAAACACTGGAACTGAACCCGGCTCACTACCCACAGGGACTGGGACTGACCCAGGCTCACTACCCACAGACACTGGGACTGACCCCGGCTCACTTCCCACAGACACTGTGACTGACCCCGGCACACTTCCCACAGACACTGGTACTGACCCCAGCTCACTTCCCACAGACACTGGGACTGACCCGGGCTCACTTCCCACAGGGACTGAACCCGGCTCACTGCCCACAGGGACTGACCCCGGCTCACTTCCCACAGGGACAGGACCTGACCCCAGCTCACTGCCCACAGGGACTGACCCCGGCTCACTGCCCACAGGGACTGACCCCGGCTCACTTCCCACAGGGACAGGACTTGACCCCGGCTCACTTCCCAAAGGGACAGGATCTGACCCCGGCTCACTACCCACGGACACTGGGACTGACCCCAGCTCACTTCCCACAGGGATAGGGACTGAACCTGGCTCACTTCCCACGGACACTGGGACTGACCCCAGCTCACTTCCCACAGGGACAGGACCTGACCCCGGCTCACTTCCCACAAACACTGGAACTGACCCCGGCTCACTACCCACAGACACTGGGACTGACCCCGGCTCACTTCCCACAGACACAGGGACTGACCCCGGCTCACTTCCCACTGACACTGTGACTGACCCCGGCTCACTTCCCACAGACACTGGGACTGACCCCGGCTCACTGCCCACAGGGACTGACCCCGGCTCACTGCCCACAGGGACTGACCCCGGCTCACTGCCCACAGGGACTGACCCCAGCTCACTTCCCACAGGGACAGGGTCTGACCCCGGCTCACTTCCCACAGGGACAGGGACTGAACCCGGCTCACTTCCCACGGACACTGGGACTGACCCCGGCTCACTTCCCACAGGGACAGGACCTGACCCCGGCTCACTTCCCACAAACACTGGAACTGAACCTGGCTCACTGCCCACAGGGACTGGGACTGACCCCGGCTCACTTCCCACAGACACTGGGACTGACCCCGGCTCACTATCCACAGACACTTGGACTGACCCCGGCTCACTTCCCACAGACACAGGGACTGACCCCGGCTCACTTCCCACAGACATTGGGACTGACCCCGACTCACTGCCCACAGGGACAGGAACTGACCCTGGCTAACTGCCCACGGACAGTGGGACTGACCCCGGCTCACTTCCCACAGACACTGGGACTGACCCCGGCTCACTTCCCACAGACACTGGGACTGACCCAGGCTCACTTCCCACAGACACTGGGACTGACCCCGGCTCACTTCCCACAGACACAGGGACTGACCCCGGCTCACTTCCCACAGACACAGGGACTGACCCCGGCTCACTTCCCACAGACATTGGGACTGACCCCGGCTCACTTCCCACAGGGACAGGAACTGACCCCGGCTCACTTTCCATGGTCACTGGGACTGACCACAGCTAATTTCCCACAGGGACAGGGACTGAACACGGCTCACTTCCCACGGACACTGGGACTGACCCCGGCTCACTTCCCACAGGGACAGGACCTGACTCCGGCTCACTTCCCACAAACACTGGAACTAACCCCGGCTCACTACCCACAGACACTGGGACTGACCCCGGCTCACTTCCCACAGACACAGGGACTGACCCCGGCTCACTTCCCACAGACACTGTGACTGACCCCGGCTCACTTCCCACAGACACTGGTACTGACCCCAGCTCACTTCCCACAGACACTGGGACTGACCCGGGCTCACTTCCCACAGGGACAGGTACTGACCCCGGCTCACTGCCCACAGGGACTGACCCCGGCTCACTGCCCACAGGGACTGACCCCGGCTCACTGCCCACAGGGACTGACCCCGGCTCACTTCCCACAGGGACAGGGTCTGACCCAGGCTCACTTCCCACAGGGACAGGGACTGAACCCGGCTCACTTCCCACGGACACTGGGACTGACCCCGGCTCACTTCCCACAGGGACAGGACCTGACCCCGGCTCACTTCCCACAAACACTGGAACTGAACCCGGCTCACTGCCCACAGGGACTGGGACTGACCCCGGCTCACTTCCCACAGACACTGGGACTGACCCCGGCTCACTATCCACAGACACTGGGACTGACCCCGGCTCACTTCCCACAGACACAGGGACTGACCCCGGCTCACTTCCCACAGACATTGGGACTGACCCCGACTCACTGCCCACAGGGACAGGAACTGACCCTGGCTAACTGCCCACGGACACTGGGACTGACCCCGGCTCACTTCCCAGAGACATTGGGACTGACCCCGGCTCACTTCCCACAGACACTGGGACTGAGCCCGGCTCACTTCCCACAGACACTGGGACTGAGCCCGGCTCACTTCCCACAGACACTGGGACTGACCCCGGCTCACTTCCCACAGACACTGGGACTGACCCCGGCTCACTTCCCACCCCGGCTCACTTCCCACAGACACTGGGACTGACTCCGGCTCACTTCCCACAGGCACTGGAACTGACCCCGGCTCACTTCCCACAGGCACTGGGACTGACCCCGGCTCACTACCCACAGACACTGGGTCTGACCCCGGCTCACTTCCCACAGACACTGGGACTGACCCCGGCTCACTTCCCACAGACACTGGGACTGACTCCGGCTCACTGCCCACAGTGACAGGAACTGACCCCGGCTCACTGCCCACGGACACTGGGACTGACCCCGGCTCACTTCCAACAGGGACAGGAACTGACTCCGGCTCACTGCCCATGGACACTGGGACTGACCCCGGCTCACTTCCCACAGACACTGCGACTGACCCTGGCTCACTTCCCACAGACACTGGTACTGACCCCAGCTCACTTCACACAGACACTGGGACTGACCCGGGCTCACTGCCCACAGGGACAGGGACTGACCCCGGCTCGCTGCCCACAGAGACTGACCCCGGCTCACTTCCCACAGACACAGGGACTGACCCTGGCTAACTGCCCACGGACACTGGGACTGACCCCGGCTCACTTCCCACAGACACTGGGACTGACCCCGGCTCACTTCCCACAGACACTGGGACTGAGCCCGGCTCACTTCCCACAGACACTGGGACTGACCCCGGCTCACTTCCCACAGACACTGGGACTGACCCCGGCTCACTTCCCACCCCGGCTCACTTCCCACAGACACTGGGACTGACTCCGGCTCACTTCCCACAGACACTGGAACTGACCCCGGCTCACTTCCCACAGACACTGGGACTGACCCCGGCTCACTACCCACAGACACTGGGTCTGACCCCGGCTCACTTCCCACAGACACTGGGACTGACCCCGGCTCACTTCCCACAGACACTGGGACTGACTCCGGCTCACTGCCCACAGTGACAGGAACTGACCCCGGCTCACTGCCCACGGACACTGGGACTGACCCCGGCTCACTTCCCACAGGGACAGGACCTGACCCCGGCTCACTTCCCACAAACACTGGAACTGAACCCGGCTCACTGCCCACAGGGACTGGGACTGACCCCGGCTCACTTCCCACAGACACTGGGACTGACCCCGGCTCACTATCCACAGACACTGGGACTGACCCCGGCTCACTTCCCACAGACACAGGGACTGACCCTGGCTAACTGCCCACGGACACTGGGACTGACCCCGGCTCACTTCCCACAGACACTGGGACTGACCCCGGCTCACTTCCCACAGACACTGGGACTGAGCCCGGCTCACTTCCCACAGACACTGGGACTGACCCCGGCTCACTTCCCACAGACACTGGGACTGACCCCGGCTCACTTCCCACCCCGGCTCACTTCCCACAGACACTGGGACTGACTCCGGCTCACTTCCCACAGACACTGGAACTGACCCCGGCTCACTTCCCACAGACACTGGGACTGACCCCGGCTCACTACCCACAGACACTGGGTCTGACCCCGGCTCACTTCCCACAGACACTGGGACTGACCCCGGCTCACTTCCCACAGACACTGGGACTGACTCCGGCTCACTGCCCACGGACACTGGGACTGACCCCGGCTCACTTCCCACAGGGACAGGAACTGACTCCAGCTCACTGCCCATGGACACTGGGACTGACCCCGGCTCACTTCCCACAGACACTGCGACTGACCCTGGCTCACTTCCCACAGACACTGGTACTGACCCCAGCTCACTTCACACAGACACTGGGACTGACCCGGGCTCACTTCCCACAGGGACAGGGACTGACCCCGGCTCGCTGCCCACAGAGACTGACCCCGGCTCACTTCCCACAGGGACAGGACCTGACCCCGGCTCACTTCCCACAGGGAAAGTGTCTGAACCCGGCTCACTTCCCACCGTGACAGGAACTGACCCCGGCTCACTTCCCACGGTCACTGGGACTGACCACGGCTCACTTCCCACGGGGACAGGGACTGAACCCGGCTCACTTCCAACAGACACTGGGACTGACCCCGGCTCACTACCCACAGACACTGGGACTGACCCCGGCTCACTTCCCACAGACACTGGGACTGACCCCGGCTCACTTCCCACAGACACAGGGACTGACCCCGGCTCACTTCCCACAGACACTGGGACTGACCCTGACTCACTGCCCACAGGGACAGGAACTGACCCCGGCTCACTGCCCACGGACACTGGGACTGACCACGGCTCACTTCCCACAGACACTGTGACTGACCCCGGCTCACTTCCCACGGGCACTGGGACTGACCCCGGCTCACTACCCACAGACACTGGGACTGACCCCGGCTCACTTCCCACAGACACAGGGACTGACCCCGGCTCACTGCCCACAGGGACAGGAACTGACTCCGGCTCACTTCCCACAGACACTGGGACTGACCCCGGCTCACTTCCCACAGACATTGTGACTGACCCCGGCTCACTTCCCACAGACGCTGGTACTGACCCCAGCTCACATCCCACAGACACTGGGACTGACCCGGGCTCACTTCCCACAGGGACAGGGACTGACCCCGGCTCACTGCCCACAGGGACTGAACCCGGCTCACTGCCCACAGGGACTGACCCCAGCTCACTTCCAACAGGGACAGGACCTGACCCCAGCTCACTGCCCACAGGGACTGACCCCAGCTCACTGCCCACAGGGACTGACCCCGGCTCACTTCCCACAGTGACAGGACCTGACCCCGGCTCACTTCCCAAAGGGACAGTGTCTGACCCCGGCTCACTACCCACGGACACTGGGTCTGACCCCGGCTCACTTACCACAGACACTGGGACTGACCCCGGCTCACTTCCCATAGGGACAGGGACTGAACCCGGCTCACTTCCCCCGGACACTGGGACTGATCCCGGCTCACTTCCCACAGGGACAGAACCTGACACTGGCTCACTTCCCACAAACACTGGAACTGAACCCGGCTCACTACCCACAGGGACTGGGACTGACCCCGGCTCACTACCCAGAGACACTGGGACTGACCCCGGCTCACTTCCCACAGACACTGTGACTGACCCCGGCACACTTCCCACAGACACTGGTACTGACCCCAGCTCACTTCCCACAGACACTGGGACTGACCCGGGCTCACTTCCCACAGGGACTGAACCCGGCTCACTGCCCACAGGGACTGACCCCGGCTCACTTCCCACAGGGACAGGACCTGACCCCAGCTCACTGCCCACAGGGACTGACCCCGGCTCACTGCCCACAGGGACTGACCCCGGCTCACTTCCCACAGGGGCAGGACCTGACCCCGGCTCACTTCCCAAAGGGACAGGATCTGACCCCGGCTCACTACCCACCGACACTGGGACTGACCCCGGCTCACTTCCCACAGGGACAGGAACTGACCCCGGCTCACTTTCCATGGTCACTGGGACTGACCACAGCTAATTTCCCACAGGGACAGGGACTGAACCCGGCTCACTTCCCACGGACACTGGGACTGACCCCGGCTCACTTCCCACAGGGACAGGACCTGACTCCGGCTCACTTCCCACAAACACTGGAACTAACCCCGGCTCACTACCCACAGACACTGGGACTGACCCCGGCTCACTTCCCACAGACACAGGGACTGACCCCGGCTCACTTATCACAGACACTGTGACTGACCCCGGCTCACTTCCCACAGACACTGGTACTGACCCCAGCTCAGTTCCCACAGACACTGGGACTGACCCGGGCTCACTTCCCACAGGGACAGGTACTGACCCCGGCTCACTGCCCACAGGGACTGACCCCGGCTCACTGCCCACAGGGACTGACCCCGGCTCACTGCCCACAGGGACTGACCCCGGCTCACTTCCCACAGGGACAGGGTCTGACCCCGGCTCACTTCCCACAGGGACAGGGACTGAACCCGGCTCACTTCCCACGGACACTGGGACTGACCCCGGCTCACTTCCCACAGGGACAGGACCTGACCCCGGCTCACTTCCCACAAACACTGGAAATGAACCCGGCTCACTGCCCACAGGGACTGGGACTGACCCCGGCTCACTTCCCACAGACACTGGGACTGACCCCGGCTCACTATCCACAGACACTGGGACTGACCCCGGCTCACTTCCCACAGACACAGGGACTGACCCCGGCTCACTTCCCACAGACATTGGGACTGACCCCGACTCACTGCCCACAGGGACAGGAACTGACCCTGGCTAACTGCCCACGGACACTGGGACTGACCCCGGCTCACTTCCCAGAGACATTGGGACTGACCCCGGCTCACTTCCCACAGACACTGGGACTGAGCCTGGCTCACTTCCCACAGACACTGGGACTGAGCCCGGCTCACTTCCCACAGACACTGAGACTGACCCCGGCTCACTTCCCACAGACACTGGGACTGACCCCGGCTCACTTCCCACCCCGGCTCACTTCCCACAGACACTGGGACTGACTCCGGCTCACTTCCCACAGGCACTGGAACTGACCCCGGCTCACTTCCCACAGGCACTGGGACTGACCCCGGCTCACTACCCACAGACACTGGGTCTGACCCCGGCTCACTTCCCACAGACACTGGGACTGACCCCGGCTCACTTCCCACAGACACTGGGACTGACTCCGGCTCACTGCCCACAGTGACAGGAACTGACCCCGGCTCACTGCCCACGGACACTGGGACTGACCCCGGCTCACTTCCAACAGGGACAGGAACTGACTCCGGCTCACTGCCCATGGACACTGGGACTGACCCCGGCTCACTTCCCACAGACACTGCGACTGACCCTGGCTCACTTCCCACAGACACTGGTACTGACCCCAGCTCACTTCACGCAGACACTGGGACTGACCCGGGCTCACTGCCCACAGGGACAGGGACTGACCCCGGCTCGCTGCCCACAGAGACTGACCCCGGCTCACTTCCCACAGGGACAGGACCTGACCCCGGCTCACTTCCCACAGGGAAAGTGTCTGAACCCGGCTCACTTCCCACCGTGACAGGAACTGACCCCGGCTCACTTCCCACGGTCACTGGGACTGACACCGGCTCACTACCCACAGACACTGGGACTGACCCCGGCTCACTTCCCACAGACACAGGGACTGACCCCGGCTCACTTCCCACAGACACTGGGACTGACCCCGACTCACTGCCCACAGGGACAGGAACTGACCCCGGCTCACTGCCCACGGACACTGGGACTGACCACGGCTCACTTCCCACAGACACTGTGACTGACCCCGGCTCACTTCCCACGGGCACTGGGACTGGCCCCGGCTCACTGCCCACAGGGACAGGAACTGACTCCGGCTCACTTCCCACAGACACTGGGACTGACCCCGGCTCACTTCCCACAGACATTGTGACTGACCCCGGCTCACTGCCCACAGATGCTGGTACTGACCCCAGCTCACATCCCACAGACACTGGGACTGACCCGGGCTCACTTCCCACAGGGACAGGGACTGACCCCGGCTCACTGCCCACAAGGACTGAACCCGGCTCACTGCCCACAGGGACTGACCCCAGCTCACTTCCAACAGGGACAGGACCTGACCCCAGCTCACTGCCCACAGGGACTGACCCCGGCTCACTGCCCACAGGGACTGACCCCGGCTCACTTCCCACAGTGACAGGACCTGACCCCGGCTCACTTCCCAAAGGGACAGGGTCTGACCCCGGCTCACTACCCACGGACACTGGGTCTGACCCCGGCTCACTTCCCAAAGACACTGGGACTGACCCCGGCTCACTTCCCACAGGGACAGGGGCTGAACCCGGCTCACTTCCCCCGGACACTGGGACTGATCCCGGCTCACTTCCCACAGGGACAGGACCTGACCCCGGCTCACTTCCCACAAACACTGGAACTGAACCCGGCTCACTACCCACAGGGACTGGGACTGACCCAGGCTCACTACCCACAGACACTGGGACTGACCCCGGCTCACTTCCCACAGACACTGTGACTGACCCCGGCACACTTCCCACAGACACTGGTACTGACCCCAGCTCACTTCCCACAGACACTGGGACTGACCCGGGCTCACTTCCCACAGGGACTGAACCCGGCTCACTGCCCACAGGGACTGACCCCGGCTCACTTCCCACAGGGACAGGACCTGACCCCAGCTCACTGCCCACAGGGACTGACCCCGGCTCACTGCCCACAGGGACTGACCCCGGCTCACTTCCCACAGGGACAGGACTTGACCCCGGCTCACTTCCCAAAGGGACAGGATCTGACCCCGGCTCACTACCCACGGACACTGGGACTGACCCCAGCTCACTTCCCACAGGGATAGGGACTGAACCTGGCTCACTTCCCACGGACACTGGGACTGACCCCAGCTCACTTCCCACAGGGACAGGACCTGACCCCGGCTCACTTCCCACAAACACTGGAACTGACCCCGGCTCACTACCCACAGACACTGGGACTGACCCCGGCTCACTTCCCACAGACACAGGGACTGACCCCGGCTCACTTCCCACTGACACTGTGACTGACCCCGGCTCACTTCCCACAGACACTGGGACTGACCCCGGCTCACTGCCCACAGGGACTGACCCCGGCTCACTGCCCACAGGGACTGACCCCGGCTCACTGCCCACAGGGACTGACCCCAGCTCACTTCCCACAGGGACAGGGTCTGACCCCGGCTCACTTCCCACAGGGACAGGGACTGAACCCGGCTCACTTCCCACGGACACTGGGACTGACCCCGGCTCACTTCCCACAGGGACAGGACCTGACCCCGGCTCACTTCCCACAAACACTGGAACTGAACCTGGCTCACTGCCCACAGGGACTGGGACTGACCCCGGCTCACTTCCCACAGACACTGGGACTGACCCCGGCTCACTATCCACAGACACTTGGACTGACCCCGGCTCACTTCCCACAGACACAGGGACTGACCCCGGCTCACTTCCCACAGACATTGGGACTGACCCCGACTCACTGCCCACAGGGACAGGAACTGACCCTGGCTAACTGCCCACGGACAGTGGGACTGACCCCGGCTCACTTCCCACAGACACTGGGACTGACCCCGGCTCACTTCCCACAGACACTGGGACTGACCCAGGCTCACTTCCCACAGACACTGGGACTGACCCCGGCTCACTTCCCACAGACACAGGGACTGACCCCGGCTCACTTCCCACAGACACTGGGTCTGACCCCGGCTCACTACCCACAGACACTGGGTCTGACCCCGGCTCACTTCCCACAGACACAGGGACTGACCCCGGCTCACTTCCCACAGACACTGGGACTGACCCCGGCTCACTGCCCACAGGGACAGGAACTGACCCTGGCTCACTGCCCACGGACACTGGGACTGACCCCGGCTCACTACCCACGGACACTGGGACTGACCCCGGCTCACTTCCCACAGGGACAGGAACTGACCCCGGCTCACTTTCCATGGTCACTGGGACTGACCACGGCTAATTTCCCACAGGGACAGGGACTGAACCTGGCTCACTTCCCACGGACACTGGGACTGACCCCGGCTCACTTCCCACAGGGACAGGACCTGAACCCGGCTCACTTCCCACAAACACTGGAACTGACCCCGGCTCACTACCCACAGACACAGGGACTGACCCCGGCTCACTTCCCACAGACACTGGGACTGACCCCGGCTCACTTCCCACAGACACTGTGACTGACCCCGGCTCACTTCCCACAGACACTGGTACTGACCCCGGCTCTCTTCCCACAGACACTGGGACTGACCCCGGATCACTTCCCACAGACACTGGGACTGACCCCGGCTCACTTCCCGCAGACACTGGGACTGACCCCGGCTCACTACCCACAGACACTGGGTCTGACCCCGGCTCACTTCCCACAGACACAGGGACTGACCCCAGCTCACTTCCCACAGACACTGGGACTGACCCCGGCTCACTGCCCACAGGGACAGGAACTGACCCCGGCTCACTGCCCACGGACACTGGGACTGACCCCGGCTCACTTCCCACAGACACTGGGACTGACCCCGGCTCACTTCCCACAGACACTGGGACTGACCCCGGCTCACTTCCCACAGACACTGGGACTGACCCCTGCTCACTTCCCACAGACACTGGGACTGACCACGGCTCACTTCCCACAGGCCCTGGGACTGACCCCGGCTCACTTCCCACAGACACTGGGACTGACCCCGGCTCACTTCCCACAGACACTGGGACTGACCCCGGCTCACTTCCCACAGACACTGGGACTGACCCCGGCTCACTTCCCACAGACACTGGGACTGACCCCGGCTCACTTCCCACAGACACTGGGACTGACCCCAGCTCACTGCCCATGGACACTGGGACTGACTCCGGCTCACTTCCCACAGACATTGGGACTGACCCCGGCTCACTTCCCACAGACACTGGGACTGACCCCGGCTCACTTCCCACAGACACTGGGACTGACCCCAGCTCACTGCCCATGGACACTGGGACTGACTCCGGCTCACTTCCCACAGACACTGGGACTGACCCCGGCTCACTTCCCACAGACACAGGGACTGACCCCGGCTCACTTCCCACAGACACTGGGACTGACCCCGGCTCACTTCCCACAGACACTGGGTCTGACCCCGGCTCACTTCCCACAGACACAAGGACTGACCCCGGCTCACTCCCCACAGACACTGGGACTGACCCCGGCTCACTGCCCACAGGGACAGGAACTGACCCCGGCTCACTGCCCACGGACACTGGGACTGACCCCGGCTCACTTCCCACGGACACTGGGACTGACCCCGGCTCACTTCCCACGGACACTGGGACTGACCCCGGCTCACTTCCCACGGACACTGGGACTGACCCCGGCTCACTTCCCACGGACACTGGGACTGACCCCGGCTCACTTCCCACAGACACTGGGACTGACCCCGGCTCACTTCCCACAGACACAGGGACTGACCCCGGCTCACTGCCCACTGGGACTGGGATGTTTATGATGTTTTAGTCTCCTTGGTCGTCCCAGTTACGGCAGGTTTAATGCTGGCTGGTGATACTGCAGCTTAAATGTGGAGGTTGGATACAGGATTATTTTGCGGGAGGATGGTATTTTATTGCCTCCCTGTTGTCTTGCTGCAGGAGAGAAGCCGCACAGGTGCCAGGTGTGTGGGAAAGCTTTCAGCCAGAGCTCCAACCTCATCACCCACAGCAGGAAGCACACCGGCTTCAAACCCTTCGTTTGCTCCGTCTGCGGGAAAGGGTTTCAGCGTAAAGTCGACTTACGCAGGCATCAAGAGACACATATTGGCTTTAACGCAGCTGGTGTATAGGTCAAGGAGCACAGTGATGGAGCATGCCCTGACAGTGCACATCTCCAGCTCAGCCAATGAGGGTGTTCCAGCTCTCTGATTTAACCAATGAGGATGTCGCAGGTCTCCGATTCGACCAATGCAAAAAATTGTGTCCTCACCAACTTAACCAATGAGAAACTGTCCTCCTCTCCAATTCAACCAATGAGAAATGGTTCTGTCTCCAATTCAACCAATGAGAAATGGTTCTGTCTCCAATTCAACCAATGAGAAATGATCCTGTCTCCAACTCAACCAATGAGAAATGGTTCTGCCTCCAATTCAACCAATGAGAAATGGTTCTGTCTCCAATTCAACCAATGAAGAGACACCCTGAGACACTGCACTTTTGCAATCTAGCATTTACTGAATGAGATGTTCCAGAAGCGTTTGGCTATCCAGAGCTACCAGCACAGAGATGCTGTTGGTGCAGGCTGTGTCATGTGCCTCTCACTGCAGCTCATGTTGGTGCATTAACCGACTTTACCCAAAGAACCCCTCCTTTTCCAGAGTCCTGGGAAGGTAGATCCCTTCTCAGTCCGTGTCCAGATAGAAAACTGTGAAACCAGGTCAACCAGAACTCCTCCTTTTCAACCCTCCTGCAAAGTTATTTATATATTTTCAGACAGAAACCAATGAGTGCATGTGTTTCCGAAAGCCTCAGAGGACGGGGTCAAAGCTGGAGACACTGTCACTGGAAGAAGTTGCTCAGTGTGTAACTGAAAACTGGTCCAGCTTGATACCTTGCTGTAAACACTGCCCTGTAGACACAGATGGGGCTGATATGTCCCAGTCATCTTCAGCTGTAAATGTTTGTATTATATATTTTTTTTAATTAATAAAATAATCCCCTTTGACAAAGGATGTTGGACAGGAGGGTTATTTGCAGGATGGTGGGTTAACATAGGGCTAGACTTTCCACTTCACATCGCCTATCTATGGCCCATCTATCGCCCAAAATGGACCTCTATCACCCATTTTGAGCAAAAAGTGGAAACTAGGCCCAAAATATCGCCGGAAAAATAGGCCCCCAAGTTTCCATATTGATTGCTGAGATGATCGTCCAAATGATCGCCCACACAAGGCCATCCCAAATTTCAGCACTTAGCATTCACTTCGCTGGGCCGATGCAAGGCCCAAAAGAGTGCTCACAAACGGTTGCTTTTTCAGGGCCTTAGAGAGGGAAATGGGCACTACGCACACCATTTTTTGCCTCTGAGGAAGGGTGGAGAATTGTTCTGAGTTATTTAGAGAGTAAAATTGAAGCCAATTGTACTCAGAAATTTAGGACAGGGAATATAAATAGGTATTATCACATTATCTATGCTAAATAGATCTCATGATATATCAGAATTATTTAATAAACAGTTTTTACACACTGAAGTTATGTAATGATATTCCGTTGTGAAACAGAATAAACAAACATCTGCATGAAGAACTGTATATTGTAAAACTTATGTAAATAATTGAGATGGTACAAAAGTTGTAGAAAGTTTTTTTTTTATTAACAAAAATAAAAAAATTTTAAGAACTAATGAACAACACCCTCCCTCCAACCTCCCACCCCCCGCACCAACCCACCCTTCCCTCAAAATCCCCAAAATGTCAGAAGAATAAATTGAACATTTTAAAGAACAAGTGACCATTTAAGTAATGATTACAAGTGACCATTTCAGTCAAGACAACAAGTGACCATTTCAGAAAGAATGGAAAGTGAACAGTTAAGTAATGATAAAAAGTGAACCAGTGAACATTTAACTATTGAATACAATTGGCCAATTTAGTAACAATAACAATAACAAGAGTATAATAAATTGATAACAGCAAGTGAACATTTTAAAGCAAGTGAACTATTGAGAAGCACTCCCCCCTCCCTACCTGCGGACACGTTTCCCTCCAGATCCTGTCCCACCCCGTGTTCGCACCCCACCCGCCTGTTTTGGTCTACACAGACCGACACCAAGATGTTGTGCAGAGTGGGATGTCAAGACTTCCTGCCGTGGTGGAGGTGATGGAGAGAAAGTGGCAGCCTGAGGCTCTACTTCCGAGTCCGGAGGAACTGTGCCCTCTGTACTCGCTTGTGTGCTCGGGGTCTCGCTGCGAGCAGACACGACACCTTTGGGTGCAGTGCCGTGTCCAGCCAGCAACGCGTGCCGTAGGGCATTGGTTGTGGCTCTCTGCTGCCGAATAGCCTCCAAGGTCTCCCTTTCAGTCAATGACTGCTCAGAAGACCAGTTGGAGAAGTTCTGGCAGAACTCGCTCCAGGATGCTGTAAACTGGCTCCAATTCGCAGAGAATCCCTCGAATCCGTGGATAAGGTCGCGACCAATCGCGACCGTCTCCCTGCACAGGGAAATCAAGCTCTCTGTCTGGCCACGCTGACCAGACCTCCGTGGGGTCAGCGTTTGCAATATGATGCACCTTGGCGTCGCCACCTGCACATCGCTTGGTCCCGGTGCTTCTTCCATCTCAACCGAGATGGCCGCACGTTGTTCTCCCCCCATGCAAAACAAATCTCTCCTTCTTCCGTCTCCGTCTCCTCCTCCTCTTCCTGCTGAAGCACAGCAGCAGGAGTCTGCAGTGGCTCCTCTTCTTCTTCTGTTTCCTGTGATGGTGGAGACGGTTCAGTGGTAGTGGACTCCACTGACTCGATGACCACTTGACCTTTAATTTGATAAACAACGATTAACTATTCAAATCATTGCATTGCAATTCTTCTCGAAGTCAAAACATTGCAATGCTTTCATTTACCCCATATGCACAGGTGATCACAAGCTTTAACATGACCTAACGTGACCTCATTCGAACATCTATAGTACATCACCATTATATATCAGATTATATTATAATTGCATAACATCAAATTACATTTTAATTGCATAACATTACATGCGTAACTACAATATTTTCAGTATCTACTAATGACTCACGCATTAAACAATGCACATTTCTCATTACTCACATGCCTCAAGGGTGGGTTCGGCCACACCACGGGATGTGACCGAACGGCTTTCTGGCCCCACCAAGGCCACCGCAAGCTCCTCGTAGACAGTCAGAGTGTGCAACATGGCAGAGCCCCCGCCCGTCCTGCGCTGCTCCCGATTATTGATCGAGATCTCCTTCTGTAAGTGATACGATAACATTGCACGGCATAAGCAAATGGATCAGGCGAGTGAAGACATTGAAGACATTTAAGACTGACAGATTAAAATGCCCTGTTACAAATTAGCATTACGTTGCATATTTCACATCACAACATTTAACTTTATGATGGGTTGCATAAATTTATTCATAATTTAGTTATGTTTAAATGTAACCAAATAACATTGCAGATTCTTGTTACTATTTAGATCATTATAAATTTCAACGTACTCTCGCAGCTGCCAGCAGGCTGTTCCAACGTTTGCGGCATTGGTCCGGTGTCCGGGCTTCATTAGATGCCAACGTGGTCACGTCGGCAATCTCTGCCCAAATCCTGCGATATGCGGGGTGGAAGTTTCCCATGCCCACCCCGTGTCAGATCCTCCCACCTGGTGCTGACAACATTCACGAGGGCCTCATTGGCCTCCTCGCTGAAAGGCTTGGCCCCACGCCTCTCAAGTGTTGCCTCCATGTTGATTATTATGAGTTGATTCAGACCACAAAATACCTTCTCCTTTCTCTTTCTCTCCCCGACCCTCACAGAGCTTCTGAGCATATGTGATGACCCCTGACCTCCCAAAATGCGGGAAGGAGCATCAACCTGAAAAAAAAATCAACCTGCACATGCGCAGTGATGCGTTGCTAGGGAAGCTTTTTTTTTCATTCACTTCTGTTTTCTTTGGGCGATCGTGAGATCGCTGAGAAATCACATCGCCCATTTGACATCGCCGGGGTAAGGCCGAGTGGAAAATCGCAAAAAAATAAATAAATGGGCCTTGAGCCGGCGATCAGCACGGGCGATAGGTCCCGCATCGCTGGAACAAGGCCCATTTTTTTCGGCCTTAGCCTGAAAGTGGAAAGTCTAGCCCATTGAAATTTACAGCGCAGAAGGAGGACATTTCGGTCCACCATGTCCGCGCCGGCCGACAAAGCCACACGGCTCTTGGTCAGCAGCCCTAAAGGTTCCATATAAACCTATGAACAATGACGGAAAGGCAAAGAGCACCCAGCCCAACCAGTCCGCCTCACACAACTGCGACACCCCTTATACTGAAAACATCGACACTCCACCCCATCCGGAGCCATGTGATCTCCCTGGGAGAGGCAAAAACCAGATATAAACCCAGGCCAATTTAGGGAGAAAAAATCTGGGAAAATTACTCTCCGATCCATCCAGGCGATCGAAACTAGTCCAGATCACCCTGGCCGTATTCTATTCCCTGCAGTACTTACCATTATATCTGTGCCGACCAACAAGAGGTCATCCAGTCTAATCACAATTACCAGCTCTAGGTCTGTAACCCTACAGGTTAATGCACTTTAAGTGCCCATCCAACCATCTCTTAAAAGTGGTGAGGGTTTCTGCATCCACCACCCTTCCAGGCAGTGAGTTCCAGATCCCCACAACCCTCTGCGTAAAGAAGCTCCCCCCTTCAAATCCCCTCTAAACCTTCCACCAACCACCTTAAAACTATGCCCCCTCGTAATAGACCCCTCCACCAATGGAAATAGGCCCTTACTATCCACTATGCCCAGGCCCCTCAATATTTTATACACCTCAATGAGGTCTCCTCTCAACCTCCTCTGTTCCAATGAGAACAAACCCAGCCTACCCAATCTGTCCTCATAGCTAAGATTCTCCATTCCAGGCAACATCCGAGTAAATGTCCTCTGCACCCTCTCTAGTGCAATCACATCCTTCCTATAATACGGCGAGAGAACCGCACACACTACTCCAGCTGTGGCCTAACCAAAGTATTATACAATTTGGTGAAGAGATTGCTGTCGGGATATTGCACTTGATTGGAGCTGCTTGGGGAAAACAATGGGGAGAAATTGGCCTTCTTTGCGCCTCCGGAGGGCGCTAATGGGGCACTGATGGCATTTCGACTGGGCGCGGGGAAATTACCGACAACCGACAACTTCCTTGGAGGGTTAGCACTGGCGCTAAAATCGCAAGATCCTGCAAATCCCCTGGGAGGACAGACGCACCAACGTCAGTGTTCCCAATCAGGCCAACATCCCCAGCATCAAAGCACTGACCACACTCGATCAGCTCTGTTGGGCGGGCCACATTGTCCGCATGCCTGACACAAGACTCCCAAAGCAAGCACTCTACTCGGAACTCCTACACAGCAAATGAGCCCCAGGTGGGCAGAGGACACGTTACAAGGACACCCTCCCTGATAAAGTGCAACATCCCCACCGACACTGGGAGTCCCTGGCCAAAGACTGCCCTAAGTGGAGGAAGAGTATCCGGGAGGGCACTGAACACCTCGAGTCTCGTCGCCGAGAACATGCAGAAACCAAGCGCAGGCAGCGGAAGAAGCGTGCGGCAAGCCAGTCCCACCCTCCCTTACCCTCAACGACTATCTGTCCCACCTGTGACAGAGACTGTAATTCCCGTATTGGACTGTTCACTCACCTGAGAACTCACTTTTAGAGTGGAAGCAAGTCTTCCTCGATTTCGAGGGACTGCCTATGATGATGATAAAACATGCTGCGATCTCCTGCGCCCCGTAGAACGTGACGCCATCCGGTGAGCAGCGTCCCGTTACTGCCCTGGATGCAATATTTGGCCATGCCCCCTGCAGCATCGCCGGGCATTAACAACAGCAGCTGCAGGAGATGTGGTCACCTCGGCCGGACGCTTGGGAAGCGATATTTAATGGCAGTGGTGGTCGGGTAGGTCAAAATGTAAAGTGTGCTTTAGTTAGATTATTTTCCAAGCCACGATCAATCTGCCCTGCACTCTCTCGGAGAGCTTGCGACCACTTTGTGTGTATTGCAGGTACTGTCAACACCCATTCCCAGCCTTAGCCTCCAATGACCTCAGCATTGGCCCTCTCTTTAAGGAAGGGGAGGAGCCTATGAATCCGGCAGTGCTGCACCGACCATCACTCAACGCTCTGCCGATACCACCCTCCCCTTTAGCGCTCCAAGGGAAATGGTAGCCCTTGAGTTAGTGCTCCACTTCACTCTAAACTGGAAGTTCGCGTCGGAATCAATTGTAAAGCGCGCGGCGATAGTTTTACACTCACGCTAAAGTTATCGCCCCAAATGGGTTGCTGTGCAATTTCTAGCCAATCAGCCGGAGGCTTGTGGTCTGGATCACGGCCCACATCTTCGCTGCTGGAGAGTCGTGGTCAGGGATCGGATCGACGAGTGAGACTCAGGCATGGGAGAGGCAAGCACAGTACAGCCTGGAGTGCGATACCTTCTCAGTGCCAACACTCTGTCAAGGCTGATATGAATAAAGGTTGATTGGTCGGGTGTCAGAAGCTGACCATATCCCAGAAAGGGAGGGGGGAGTAATTTGATTGGAAAAAAATCCCTTCATGCACAAATAAATGTAAATAACAGGAAGTGATGTCAGCAGTTACTATGGGATGTTCAGCATTCAATGTGTACAAATGGCCATATTGCTGATTGTGAAATGTGATCCGGTATAAAGTGATGCCTCTCCCATGCCTGAGTCTTACCCGTCGATCCAACCCCTGCCTACCAATCTCTCCAGCAGCGAAGATGCCAAGGTCACTGGTCCAGAAACACATGATGTCAGATTCTATACACCAGGCTGGGAAATGGCACCCGGGAGCTTTGGGATGTGGGCGATGCAGACATTTATTGCCCATCCCATTTGTCCTGAGAAGGTGATAGTGGGGTTTTCCCTTTGAACCGCCGCAGTCCGTGGGGTGAAGGTGCTCCCACAGTGCCGTTAGGGAGGGAATGCCGGGATTCTGACCCAGTGACGATGAAGGAATGACTATATACTGCCAAATGAGGGCGGTGTGTGACTTAGAGGGGAACTTGGTAATGGTGGTGTCCCCACGACATTGTTGCTCTTGTCCTTGGGGGCAGAAGTTGCAGGGGGAGGGAGGTGTTGTCTGAGTAATCTTGCTGAGTTGTTGCAGAGCATCATGTGGATTGCTCATCCTGCAGACACAGGGACCGGGCGGTGGAGGGGCTGGGTACTGAGTCCAGTAATAGGGACACTGTCCAAGGGAACGGCTCTGCCCTGGGTGGTGTCGAGTTTCTTGCGTGTTGCTGTGGCTGAGTGGCGAGTGTCCATCACACTCCTGACTTGAGCCATCGCAGAGTACGCAGCCTCTGACAGTGGCTGTGACTGCTCCATTTAAACTGTGATCCCAGTGATGGTTGGCCTCCAGTAACTGCAACTTTATTCCTTTGAGTCTGGTTCTAGCCATTGGCAGGTTGTTCCTCATGGGCCTCAGTTTTACTGGAGCTCCCTGAGGCCACACTCAGTCAAACGCTGTCTCGATGTCAGACACGTCTGGCTCATGTCTGAGTGATAGTGGCAGGCGCAGACAGAGTGTGGGGGGAACAGGATATTGGTGAGTCGGTGTGACATCTTGGCATTATTGATCAATCACTTCATTGATGAGTGGGACAAGGCTGATTGGGCAGCAATTGGCACCTTCGGTTGATCCTGTGTTTTATGGATAGGGTGTGCCTGCATTATCTCCCATGTTGTTGGATAGATGTCAGTGCCACCATGGAACAGTTTGGGCAGGGTTGTGCTAGTTGTTTTGTGTGGGTCTTCAGTACTACAGCCGGACCTTGCCTGCACTGTCCAGCACACTCAGTCACTGAATGCAGCATGGGGTGAGCCACATTTCCTGGACATTGGTATCTGTGACACGAGTGTCGGAAACGAGCGACTGGACCATCCAGCCTGTCCCTCACAGTTATGCTCAATACAGACGCTCCCCACACTACCCTACCCCCCAGCACGAGCCCCTTTTATTTTATCCATTTACGGGATGTGGTCGTCACTTGTAAGGCCAGCATTTACTGCCCATCCCTAATTTTGTGGCGAGCCACCGTCTTGAATACAGTTGAGTGGCAGAGGGACAGTTAAGAGTCAATCACATTGCTATGGGTCTGGAGTCACATATAGACCAGACCGGGTAAGGACGGCAGATTTCCTTCGCTAAAGGACCTTAGTGAACCAGATGGGTTTTTATGACAATCCGATAGCTTCATGGTCACCATTACTGATACTAGCTTTTTATTCCAGATTTATTTAGTGAACTGAGTTTAAATTCCCCAGCTGCCGTGGTGGGATTCTGAAGTCATGTCGCTGGATCATTAGTGCAGGCCTCGGGATTACTGGTCCTGTAACATAACCCCACCCTACACCCCACCCTACACCCTACACCCCACCCTACACCCTACACCAACCTACACCCCACCCTACACCTCACCCTACACCCTACACACTATACCCCACCCTACACCCCACCCTACACCCTCACACCCCACCCTACACCCGACAAACCACCCTACACCCTACACCCCACCCTACACCCTACACACCACCCTACACCCTACACCCAACACACTACACCCCACCCTACACCCTACACCAACCTACACCCCACCCGACACCTCACTCTACACCCTACACCCCACCCTACACCCCACCCTACACCCTACACACCACCCTACACCCTACACCAACCTGCACCCCACCCGACACCCCACCCTACACCCTACACCCCACCCTACACCCTACACACCACTCTACACCCTACACCAACCTACAACCCACCCGACACCTCACCCTACACCCAACACACTACACCCCACCCTACACCCCACCCTACACCCTACACCCTACACCCCACCCTACACCCCACCCTACACCCTACACCCCACCCTACACCCCACCCTACACCCCACCCTACACCCTACACCCCACCCTACAACTCACCCTACACCCTACACCCTACACCCCACCCTACACCTCACCCTACACACTACACCCCAACCTACACCCCACCCTACACCCCACCCTACACCCTACACACCACCCTACACCCCACCCTACAACTCACCCTACATCCTACACACTACACCCCACCCTACACCCCACCCTACATCCTACACCCTACACCCCACCCTACACCCCACCCTACACCACACCCTACACCCTACACCCCACCCTACACCCTACACCCCACCCTACACCCTACACCCTACACCCCACCCTACACCACACCCTACACCCTACACCCTACACCCCACCCTACACCCCACCCTACACCGCACCCTACATCCTACACCCCGCCCTACACCCAAACCCTACACCCTACCCTACACACCACCCTACACCCCACCCTACACCCTACACCCTACACCCCACCCTACACCCCGTCCTACACACTACATCCCGTCCTACACCCTGCACCCACCCTACACTCCGCCCTACACCCTACACCCCACCCTACACCCCACCCTACAACCCACCGTACACCCCACCCTACACCCCGCCCTACACCCTACACCCCACCCTACATCCTACACCCCACCCTACACTCTGCCCTACACCCTACACCCCACCCTACACCCTACACCCTACCCTACACCCTGCCCTACATCCCACACTACACCGCGCCCTACAACCTACACCCCACCCTACACCCTACACCCCACCCTACACCCCGCCCTACACCCTACACCCCACCCTACACCCGACACCCCACCGTACTCCCTACACCCCACCCTACACTCCACCCTACACCCTACACCCCCCCTACACCCTACACCCCGCCCTACACCCTACACCCCACCCTACACCCTACACCCCGCCCTACACCCTACACCCCACCCTACACCCCACCCCACACCCTACACCCCACCCTATACGCCACCCGACACCCCACCCTACACCCCACCCTATACCCTACACCCTACCCTACACCCCACCCTACAACCTACCCTACACCCCACCCTACACCCTACACTACACTCCACCCTACACCCCGCCCTACACGCTATACCCCACCCTACACCCTACACCCCAACCTACACCCAACACCCACCCTACACCCCACCCTACACCCTACACGCCACCCTACAACCCGCCCTATACCCCGCCCTACACCCTACAACCCGCCCTACACGGCACCCTACACACCACCCTATACCCCACCCTACACCCTACACCCCGCCCTACACCCCGCCCTACACCCCGCCCTACACCCTACACCCCGCCCTACACCCCACACCCCACCCTACACCCTACACCCCACCCTACACCCCACCCTATACCCCGCCCTACACCCCACCCTACACCCCATCCTATACCCTACACCCCACCCTATACCCCGCCCTACACCCCACCCTACACCCCACCCAGCACTCGACACCCCACCCTACACCCCACCCTACACCCAACCTACACCCCGCCCTACACCCTACACCCCATCCTACACCTTACACCCCACCCTACACCCTACACCCCACACTACACCCCATCCTACAACCTACACCCCATCGTACACCCCACCCTACACCCCGCCCTACACCCTACACCCCGCCCTACACCCTACACCCCACCCTATATCCCATCCTACAACCTACACCCCACCGTACACGCCACCCTACACACCACCCTACACCCCACCCTACACCCCGCCCTACACTCCGCCCTATACCCTACACCCCACCCTACACCCTACACCGCACCCTATACCCCACCCTACACCCCGCCCTACACCCTACACCCCACCCTACACCCTACACCCCACCCTACACCCCACCCTACACCCTACACCCCACCCTACAACCCGCCCTACAACCCGCCCTACACCCTACAACCCGCCCTACACGGCACCCTACACACCACCCTACACCAACCCTACACCCTACACCCCGCCCTACACCCTACACCCCACCCTACACCCCACCCTACACCCTACACCCTACACCCCACCCTATACCCCGCCCTACACCCCACCCTACACCCTGTCCTACAACCTACACCCCACTCTACACTCCACCCTGCATCCCGCCCTACACCTCACCCAACATCCCACCCTACACACCATCCTACACCCCACCCGACAGCCCGCCCTACACCCTACACCCCACCCTACACCCCACCCTACACTCCACCCTACAACCTACACCCTACACCCTACACCCCTCCCTACACACTACACCCCACTCTACACCCCACCCTACACCATACACCCCACCCTACACCCTTCATCCCACCCTACACCCTACACCCCACCCTACAACCTACACCCCACCCTACACTCTACACCCTTCCCTACACCCCGCCCTACACCCCACCCTGTACCCCACCCTACACCCGTCCTGCACCCTACACCCCACCCTACACCCCATCCTACACCTGAACCCCACCTTACACCCCCCTACACCCCACCCAGCACTCGACACCCCACCCTACACCTCACCCTACACCCCACCCTACACCCCGCCCTACACTCCGCCCTACACCCTACACCCCACCCTACACCCTACACCGCACCCTATACACCACCCTACACCCCGCCCTACACCCTACACCCCACCCTACACCCTACACCCCACCCTACACCCTACACCCCAACCTACACCCCACCCTACACCCTACACACCACCCTACAACCCGCCCTACACCCTACAACCCACCCTACACCCCGCCCTACACCCCGCCCTACAGCCTACACCAACCCTACACCCTACACCCCGCCCTACACCCCGCCCTACACCCCACCCTACACCCTACACCCCGCCCTACACCCCGCCCTACACCCCGCCCTACAGCCTACACCAACCCTACACCCTACACCCCGCCCTACACCCTACACCCCGCCCTACACCCTACACCCCGCCCTACACCCTACACCCCATTCTACACCCTACACCCCACCCTACACCCCACCCTACACCCTACACCCTACACCCCACCCTATACCCCGCCCTACACCCCACCCTACACCCCGTCCTACAACCTACACCCCACTCTACACACCACCCTACACTCCACCCGACACCCCGCCCTACACCCTACACCCCACCCTACACCCCACCCTACACCCCACCCTACAACCTACACCCTACACCCTACACCCCACCCTACACACTACACCCCACCCTACACCCCACCCTACACCCCACCCTACACCATACACCCCACCCTACACCCTACATCCCACCCTACACCCTACACCCCACCCTACAACCTACACCCCACCCTACACCCCACCCTACACTCTACACCCCGCCCTACACCCCGCCCTACACCCTACACCCCACCCTACACCCTACACCCCACCCTAAACCCCACCATACACCCTACACACCAACCTACACCCTGCACCCCACCCAACACCCCACACTACACCCCACCCGACACCCTGCCCTACACCCCGCCCTACACCCCACCCTATACCCCACCCTACATCCGTCCTGCACCCTACACCCCACCCTACACCCCATCCTACACCTAAACCCCACCTTACACCCCCCTACACCCCACCCAGCACTCGACACCCCACCCTACACCCCACCCTACATCCCACCCTACAACCCACCTTACACCCTACACCACAACCTACACCCCACCCTACACTCTACACCTCGCCCTACATCCCGCCCTACACCCCGCCCTAAACCCCACCCTACACCCCACCCTATACCCTACACCACAACCTACACCCCGCCCTACACTCCGCCCTACACCCTACTCCCCACCCTACACCCCGCCCTACACCCTACCCTACACCCCAACCTACACCTACACCCCACCCTACGCCCCGCCCTACACCCCGCCCTACACCCCACCCAACACCTGCCACCCCACCCTATACCCCATCCGTCACCTAAACCCCACCTTACACCCCCCCCACACCCCACCCAACACCCGACACCCCACCCTACACCCCACCCTACACCCCACCCTACACCCTACATCACAACCTACACCCCGCTCTACACCCCGCCCTACACCCTACTCCCCACCCTACACCCCGCCCTACACCCTACCCTACACCCCGACCTACACCTACACCCCACCCTACACCCCGCCCTACATCCCACCCAACACCCGACACCCTGCCCTACACCCTACCCTACACCCCAACCTACACCTACACCCCACCCTACACCCCGCCCTACACCCCACCTAACACCCGACACCCCACCCTACACCCCACCCTACAACCTACACCCCACTCTACACCCCACTCTACACCCCACCCTACACCCCACCCAATACCTGACACCCCGCCCCGCACCACCCCACGTGACCCATTGTGCCTCCTGGTCCTCCCTAAACTATCCAGTTGAAATAACTGGTCTCCATTAACACACTCCAGATCGTCCTTGAGCCTATCTGAGTGAGTAAGGTGCTTTAAACCTGGAATGAATCTAGTGCCCCCCTCTGCAACCTTCCCAAAGCCTCCATATTCCGCGCCATGTGAGGAGACCCAGGGAGGCCGGAGCAGGGTCGTGAACAAGGACAAAATGTAAGGAATAGTCTATTCGCTCCAGCCACAGCATCACAGCCTCGGTCATGGACCTTTCGACAGCGATGCAGTAAAACACACCAAACTCTTTCTTCCATTAATGCAAAACAAAATACTGCAGATGCTGGAAATCTGAAATAATAAGGGAAATTGCTGGAAACACTCAGCAGGTCAGGCAGCATGGAGAGAGAAACAGAGTTAACATTTCAGGTCCATGTACAATGGTCACTGACAGAGGTGGGGGGTACAGCAAAAAGAAAAAAGAAAGCCTTTCATTTATATAGTGCCGTTCACAGCCAATGAAGCAATGAATTTTTTGAGGAGGTAACAAGGAGGGCCGATGAGGGCAGTGCGTACGATGTAGTATATGTGGATTTTAGCAAAGCTTTTGATAAGGCCCCACATGGCAGACTGGTCACAAAAGTAAAAGCCCATGGGATCCAGGGCAAAGTGGCAAGTTGGATCCAAAATTGGCTCAGAGGCAGGAAGCAAAGGGTAATGGTCGATGGGTGTTTTTGTGACTGGAAGGTGGGGTTCCACAGGGCTCAGTACTGGGTGCCTTGCTTTTTGTGATATACATCATTGATCTAGACTTGATTATAAGGGGTATGATTAAGAAGTTTTCAGATGACACAAAAATCGGCTATATGGTTGATAATGAAGAAGAAAGCTGTAGACTGTAGGAAGATATCAATGAACTGGTCAGGTGGGCAGAACAGTGGCAAATGTAATTCAATGCAAGGAAGTGTGAGGTAATGCATTTGGGGAGGGCTAACAAGGCAAGGGAATACACATTAAATGGTAGGACACTGAGAAGTGTAGAGGAACAAAGGAACCTTGAAGTGCAGCTCCACAGATCCCTGAAGGTAGCAGGCCAGGTAGATGAGGTGATTAAGAAGGCATACAGAGTGCTTGCCTTTATTAGCTGAGGCATAGAATACAAGAGCAGGGAGGTCATGCTTGAACTGTATAAAACACTAGTTAGGCCACAGCTAGAGTAATGCGTGCAGTTCTGGTCACCGCATTACAGGAAAGATGTGATTGCACTGGAGAGGGTACAGAGAAGATTTACAAGGATGTTGCCGGGAGTGGAGAATCTTAGCTATGAGGACAGATTGGATAGGCTGGGGTTGTTTTCCTTGGAACAGAGGAGGCTAAGGGGAGACCTCATTGAGGTATATAAAATTATGAGGGGCCTGGATAGAATGGATAGAAAGGGTCTATTTCCCTTAGCAGAGGGGTCAACAACCAGAGGGGCAAAGATTTAAAGTAATTGGTAGACGGTTTAGAGGGGATTTGAGGGGAAATGTCTTCACCCAGAGGGTGGTGGGGGTCTGGAACTCACTGCCTGAAAGGATGGTAGAGGCAGAAACCCTCACCACATTTAAAAAGTACTTGGATATGTTGTGTATACAAGAACTCCACGAGGCTGAGTACTGTGAGCTAAACTTAGTGTGACCTTAGTCTTCTTTATTACAACTCCAGAGTGCCTAAACAACATGGCAGCCGACCATTTGTACTGGCCCTGCACGTGTGTGCAGGTGACCATTAGGACTCCAACAGTCGTGTCCTCTGGTGACAAGTATTACAGTTACATACATAACATCACTGCCCCCCGCCCCCGCACAAAGTCTTCGGTACAAGTTATTTACAAGTTGAGGCGGTCCGGAGCCCTTCGTTCCCTGGTTGATCGTCTAAGTTCAAACCCTGGCGTGTGTGAGTTGGTCGTACAATTGCTGCACTGCACCGCGGCTGGTCTGACCGGACTGTCAGGAACGGTGGGTTCATCCTCGCGATTGACAGCGAGGTCGATTGCTGGTTGGGTGTGTGTTGGTGGATCGTCGATGGTGATGTCCTCGTGGCTGATGCCCAGCACGAAGAAGTCCCTCAGCATTTCCCCCAACGCAGCTCCAAAATCGCAAGGTCCCGCGAGGCGTCTCAGGTTGACGACATAATCCGCTACGTCCTGGCCCCCGGAGTGATGGTTCGTGTAAAAGTGATATCTGGCCATGAGGAAAAGCCTTCGGCTTGAGGTGGTCCAGAACCAGCGTATACAACTCTATATATTCCTTCTCTGTTGGTTTTGTCGGTGTGAGCAGATTCTTGATGAGGCCGTATATTTCAGGCCCACAGACAGTGAGGAGAACCACAATGCGCTTGGCCGCGTTAGTGTCTCCTTCCAGCTCGTTGGCCACGAAGTACTGGTCGAGAGGCTTCCCAATCATCACCCTCTACGAATCTCTCTAATATTCCAACGGCAGCCAAGGTTGCGTGAAGGTTCGTATTCTGTTACTCGTCGCCAATTGTTGTGTATAGAAGAACTCCACGAGGAGTATTGTGAGCTAAACTTAGTGTGACCTTAGTCTTCTTTATTAGAACTCCAGAGTGCCTAAACAACATGGCAGCCAAACTTTTATACTGGCCCTGCACATGTGTGCAGGTGACCATTAGGACTCCAACAGTCGCGCCCTCTGGTGGCAAGTATTACGTAGTTACATACATAACAGGATGTGCACTTGAAGTGCTGTAACCTGCAGGGTTACAGACCTCGAGCTGGAAAGTGAGATTAGGCTGGATAGCCACTTGTTGGACACGATGGCCTCCCTCCATGCTGTAAAACTTCTATGATTCTATGAAGTACTTTTTTGAAGTGGAAATACAGCAGCCAATTTGGTCACAGCAAGCTCCCACAAACAGCAATGTGATAATGATGAGATAATCTGTTTTAGTGATGTTAGTTGAGGGATAAATATTGGTTACGACAACAGGGAGAGTGCCCCTTCTTCAAAATAGTGCCCTGGGATCTTTTGCATTCACCTTAGAGAGCAGATGGGGTCTCGGTTTAGCATCTCATCCAAAGGATGTGCCACCCGATAGTGCAGCACTCCCTCAGCACTGCCCTGGAGTGTCAGCCTGGATTATGTGCCCAGGTCAGTTGACTGGCACCCCCGCTACTGGACTGAATATGCGGCACCTCCATCGCCAGCGCACCGTGGCTGCAGTGTGTACCATCGACAGGATGCACTGCAGCAACTCGCCAAGGCTTCTTCACCAGCACCTCCCTCCCCCGCGACCTCTACCACTGAAAAGGACAAGGGCAGCAGGCGCATGGGAACAGTATCACCTCCGTGTTTCGCTGCAAGTCACAAGCCACCTTGACATGGACATATATTGCCGTTCCTCCACCGTCACTGAGTCAGCATGCTGGAATTCTCTACGCAACAATTGTGGGAGTGAGATTATCAGTGGGTCAAGGTGCCCCATCGCCATCGCAGGGCAACGCG
The DNA here is from genome assembly GCF_044704955.1 of Pristiophorus japonicus. Taxonomy (NCBI): domain Eukaryota; kingdom Metazoa; phylum Chordata; class Chondrichthyes; family Pristiophoridae; genus Pristiophorus; species Pristiophorus japonicus. Next base: position 379,411 of record NW_027250648.1, on the reverse strand, counting down.
GGTTGGCAATAAACAATCATCGCAGGGCAACGCGGGTTAGCAATAAATGTGACAGTGCCAGTGACTCTCATATCCCAACAACAGCTGGGAAAAAAGGGGGTTGGGGTTGAAGAGCGAGCGGCCGCACGATGAGCTGGATTTGCTGTCGTTTAGGATTATTTCCCTTTGATGTAACTAACTGAAGTGCCCAGCCTGTGAGGGTGTGGATCAGCAGCGGAACATATACTCTGTGACTGAAGGAAACAGTCAGAGTTGTTGCAGCTAATTCAGGCCCTTTAATAAATAATCACACTCCACCATCAAACCCACAAGGGATTACTGCCCCGGCACTCATTATTATTCCCGTCTTTCAGAGGTCGCTGGATATTACTCATTGGTTCGGTAACAGGAAGGAGGAAGTGATTATCCGAAGGCAGGAGCCCTAATTAGGCAGCTGTGAACAAGGAATTCTCCCTGGATCTCTGCTCTTCCAAATATGTCGTCATGTTCTGGGATCACTAAGACCGCCTACTTCCACCTGTAACATCGCCCGTCTCCGCCCCTGCCTCAGCTCATCTGCTGCTGAAGCCCTCATCCAGGCCTTTGTTACCTCCAGACTTGACTATTCCAACGCACTCCTGGCTGGCCTCCCACATTCTACCCTACATAAACTAGAGATGATCCAAAACTCGGCTGCCCCGTGTTCTAGCTCGCACTAAGTCCCTCTCATCTCTATGCTCGCTGACCTACATTGGCACCCAGTTAAGCAACACCTCGATTTCAAAATGCTCATCCTTGTTTTCAAATCCCTCCATGGCCCTCGCCCCTCCCTATCTCTGTAATCTCCTCCAGCCCCACAACCCCCCGAGATGTCTGCGCTCCTCTAATTCTGCCCTTCTGAGCATCCCTGATTATAATCACTCAACCATTAGTAGCCGTGCCTTCTGTTGTCCTAGGCCCCAAACTTTGGAACTCCCTGCCTAGACCTCTCTGCCTCTCGTTCCTCCTTTAAGACGCTCCTTAAAACCTACCTCTTTGACCAAACTGTTGGTCACCTGCATTAATTTCTCCTTATGCGGCTCGGTGTCAAAATTTTTTCTGTGTAATGCCTTGGGACGTTCTGCTTTGTTAACGGCGCTATATAAATACATATTGTTGTTGAATCATTTTATTACAAGGAGAGGATTATTCAAAGGGGCGGAGCTGTCTCAAAACATCTTAAAATGTTTAACATACAGTGAATAACTGAAGGAGAAGTTGATCTGAAAGCAAGCACGAGGATTTTACACACAGCAGGATACCACACAGCAACAAGACGAATGAAAAGTGTTGTGTATTTTCAGTGATGTTGGTTCTCTGAATCGTACCCTTGTACCTCTCCCTTCCCCCTGTCCAGGACCCAAACACTGCTTCCAGGTGAAACAGCAATTTACTTGTATTTCTTTCAACCCAAACAAAAATCGATCAATCTCCGTTTTGAAATTTTCAATTGCCTCAACAGCTTTTTGGGGGAAGAGAGTTGCAGATTTTCACTGCCCTTTGTGTGAAGAGGTGCTTCCTGACATCACTCCTGAATGGCCTGGCTCTCATTTTATTACCCTTTGTTCTGGACTCCCCCATCAGAACAAATACTTTCTCGCTATCTACCCTATCATCTCCTCAACAAGGCCATGCCTTAAACTTCCAAACTCAAGGGAATACAAACCAAGTTTATGCAACCTATGCTCATAATTTAACCCTTTTAGCCCCAGTATCATTCTTGAATCTGCGTTGCACCTTCTCTAAGGCCATGATATCCTTCCTGGGGCTTGGTGCCCAGTACTGAATGCAGTACTCCAGATAGTCTACCCAGAGCTCTGTACAGCTGTAACATAACTTACACCTCTGTATTTCAGCCCCCTCGAGATAAAAGCGAACATTGCATTAGCCTTTTTCATAGCTCTCCACTAGCTTTTGGTGATTTCTATACACAGGTCACTCGGCTCCTCCACAGTTCCTAGCTTCGCAACAGTTATAAAATATTCTGATCGATCTTTCTTGGGTGCAAAAGTGAATGGCCTCACACTTCCCCACATTGAACTCCATCTGCCACAGGTTTGCCCACTCACAATCTGTCAATGTCCTGTTTCTGCTCCCATCGACACTGTTTACTATGTCAGCACTGCCAAATTTGCTTTAAGATAATGGTAAATACATAGAACAAATTCAATCCCCACATCCTATTTGGTCACAATGTTTTATAACTGGAGAAACGGCAAGCACAAAGCGAATCCTGTTGGCGCACACACACACACACACACACACACAGTATCTGGAGACACAACACAGCCGGCTCCGTCCGGGGTGTGCATGCCTGTTCTCCATTAATTGTACCTTTAGAAACTCATTCAACGCGCTAGCTTTACACTGCATTGGACTCCCCAACAAAATATTTCCATAATCCAGCAGGCACCCCTTCAACAACTTGCATTTATATAGCTTGCTTGCTATATAAGCTTGCAAGCGAGCCCCAGGTGGGCAGAGGGAACATTTCAAGGACACCCTCAAACCCTCCTTGATAAAGTGCAACATCCCCACCGACACATCGGGGTCCCTGGCCCAAGACCGCCCGAAGTGGAGGAAGAGTATCCGGGAGGGCGCTGAGTACCTCGAGTCTCATCGCCGAGAGCATGCAGAAAACAAGCGCAGGCAGCGGAAAGAGCGTGCGGCAAACCAGACTCCCCACCCACCCTTTCCTTCAACCACTGTCTGTTCCATCTGTGACAAAGACTGTAATTCCCGTAATGGACTGTTCACTCACCTAAGAACTCATTTTTAGAGTGAAAGCAAACCTTCCTCGATTTCGAGGGACTGTCTATGATTATATAGCACCTTAACATAGCAAAACCTCTCGAGGCGCTTCACAGCAGAGTAATCGGAGAAACAATTACACTGAGCCAAAGGAGACATTAGGACAAGCGACCAAAAGCTTGGACAAAGAAAAGGAAAAGGAGAGAGAGAGAGAGGTGGAGAGGCGGAGAGGTTTAGGGAGGGAATCCAGAGCTTGGGACCTCGGCAGCTGAAGGCATGGCCACCAATTATGGAATGAAGTGGGGGATGGCCAAGAGGCCAGAATTGGAGAAACGCAAAATTCTCGGAGGGTTATAGGGCTGGTGGAGGCTACAGAGATAGAGAGGGGCCAGGCCATGGAAGGAACTGAACACAGGGATTTGAGGCATTGCTGGACCACAAGTGAATGCAGGTCAGCAAGTACCGGGAGTGATGGGTGAACGAGACTTGGTGCGAGTTAGGGGAACGGGCAGCAGAGTTTATGGAGGGCGGAAGGCAGCCAGGAGCAGATCGGAAGAGTCAAGTCTGGAGGTAACAAGTCTTCAATAAAGGGAAGAGTTTAAAGGATAGAAATCATAATTGATCTGGGGATAAGACTCATCTCTCACCTTCATGACATTGAACAGCACCTCTTGTCCAAGACTGTCCTGTCCTTTAAAGAATTCATGCTCCGGGTAGGTCCGTGCAATGTCTCTTCGGATCAGCTTCTCGCAGGGAGAGGTCATCTTTAGCAACTCGGAATACTGATTTTTCACCGGCATGTCAGTCACATTGCATAGCAACTGCCAGACAATCCCCCGGAAATGATGCGGAATTCCTTTCCGAATGAGCTCCTGAAAATAAACATAACATTTCTTTAACATTTTTCCTCCTCCATATCCCGTTTTTCCTTCCGCCACCTGAAATGGCAACTTGTGCTGGGATAATGTTTGATGTGCAGTGACAGCCCTGCAGTACCTCACCCAAGTAAGCACTCCATGCAGAAGCCCAAACAGTGAGCAAGTCAGCCACATGGGGCATCACAGTCAAGCAAAGTGCTGTCCTCAACGCCTGTACAAAGCTAACTCCAGCTTCAAGGAGCAGGAAACTAAAACTAGGGGACATAGTCTCGGAATAAGAGGGCACCCATTTAGAACTGAGATGAGGAGGAATTTCTTCTCTCAGAGGGTTGTAAATCTGTGGAATTCTCGGCCCCAGAGAGCTGTGGGGGCTGGGTTTTTGAATATATTTAAGGCAGAGATAGATAGATTTTTGAGTGATAAGGGAGTAAAGGGTTATAGGGAGCGGGCAGGGAAGTGGAGCTGAGTCCATGATCAGATCAGCCATGATGTTATTGAATGGCGGAGCAGGCTCGAGGGGCTGAATGGCCGACTCCTGCTCCTATTTCTTATGTTCTTATGAACCTGGCTAGTTTTCCGCTCCTCAGCTTAGAGACACTGAAGACCAAGTGCATCATCGATGCGCCACTGTCAGACCATGAACCTTTCCATTCTATACTTACCCAGGGGGAGCCCTGCCTCCAGTCCCTTTATAACCACATGCCGTTTATTGCAGAGACTTTTATACACCCACAAAATTCAAATCATAGCTGGAACTCCAGCTGGCTGGAGGGTGTGAGAACAGCCTCTCACTCACCCCTCAGGGTTTCCCCTCCTGCCCACTGCTTTTCTCGCTAGTCCATGCGTGGCACCTCACTATCGTGACAAGATCGCCACTTCCCGATACACTTTCTACACTTGGCCCTCAGCCAGAAATAAAACGTAGTCACGGTTTTGAGCTGAAGGCTCACGAATGAAGCCTTTGTTACATGCAGAGCTTGGAAATTGCAGATCGCACAGCTTCAGGCAGGGGCAGGTTAGTAACCTGTCTGTCAATGCAATCCTGTGCCGAGGCCCAGGCAGTATCTCGATGGCAATGCCCCTCACCCTGATACCCACGCACTGGTCAACACTTCCTGCAGCAGGGCGCTCAGAGCTGGCAACTGTGCGGGCAGCGAGAACTGAAGCTGTATCTCTGACTGCTGCACAGAGTCTGCTGGTTCTCAATCTCACCCCATCACTGCACCCCCTCCCAGCACCCACCCTGTCCCAGCACCCCGTCCCAACACTGCACCCCGTCCCAGCACCCACCCCATCCCAGCACCCACCCCGTCCCAGCACCCATCCCTTCCCAGCACCCACCCTGTCCCAGCACCCCGTCCCAACACTGCACCCCGTCCCAGCACCCACCCCATCCCAGCACCCACCCCGTCCCAGCACCCATCCCGTCCCAGCATCCACCCCGTCCCAGCACCCATCCCGTCCCAGCACCCACCCTGTCCCAGCACCCACCCCGTCCCAGCACCCACCCTGTCCCAGCACCCCGTCCCAACACTGCACCCCGTCCCAGCATCCACCCTGTCCCAGCACCCACCCTGTCCCAGCACCCCGTCCCATCACTGCACCCCGTCCCAGCACCCACCCCATCCCAGCACCCACCCCGTCCCAGCACCCATCCCGTCCCAGCACCCACCCTGTCCCAGCACCCACCCCGTCCCAGCACCCACCCTGTCCCAGCACCCACCCCGTCCCAGCACCCACCCTGTCCCAGCACCCATCCCGTCCCAGCACCCACCCTGTCCCAGCACCCACCCCGTCCCAGCACCCACCCTGTCCCAGCACCCACCCCGTCCCAGCATCCACCCTGTCCCAGCACCCACCCCGTCCCAGCACCCACCCTGTCCCAGCACCCACCCCGTCCCAGCACCCACCCTGTCCCAGCACCCCGTCCCAACACTGCACCCCGTCCCAGCACCCACCCCATCCCAGCACCCACCCCGTCCCAGCACCCATCCCGTCCCAGCACCCACCCTGTCCCAGCACCCACCCCGTCCCAGCACCCACCCTGTCCCAGCACCCACCCCGTCCCAGCACCCACCCTGTCCCAGCACCCACCCCGTCCCAGCACCCATCCCGTCCCAGCACCCACCCTGTCCCAGCACCCACCCCGTCCCAGCACCCACCCTGTCCCAGCACCCACCCCGTCCCAGCATCCACCCTGTCCCAGCACCCACCCCGTCCCAGCACCCACCCTGTCCCAGCACCCACCCCGTCCCAGCACCCACCCTGTCCCAGCACCCCGTCCCAACACTGCACCCCGTCCCAGCATCCACCCTGTCCCAGCACCCACCCTGTCCCAGCACCCCGTCCCAACACTGCACCCCGTCCCAGCACCCACCCCATCCCAGCACCCACCCCGTCCCAGCACCCATCCCGTCCCAGCACCCACCCTGTCCCAGCACCCACCCCGTCCCAGCACCCACCCTGTCCCAGCACCCACCCCGTCCCAGCACCCACCCTGTCCCAGCACCCACCCCGTCCCAGCACCCACCCTGTCCCAGCACCCACCCTGTCCCAGCACCCCGTCCCAACACTGCACCCCGTCCCAGCATCCACCCTGTCCCAGCACCCACCCCGTCCCAGCACTGCACCCCCTCCCAGCACCCCCTCCCGACACCCCACCCACTCCCAATAACCCTCCCCCTCCCGACACTCCACCCCCTCCTCATCCCCTCCCGAGACCTCACTCCCTCCCAGCACCTCACCCATCTCGCACCCCTTTAGGTGCATTAGCAAGAGCAGTTATTTAATTTCAATTCTACCCCCCGCACCCCCCCCCCCCCACCCACCCGCTGTAATGCTGCCTTTATGAAAGGCCTGACCATTGCGGGGTGTGTAATGTGTGCCGGGGTTGGAGGAGGTGATGGTCTGCAGAGCGACTGAGTTTGCGGTTTATCAAACTGCCCTCTGTCTGAGGTCTGAGCAGCAGGCAGGCCACATTCAGACCAGGGTGGGCACATGCTCAGAGACTGGGAACTTCAGCCTCGACAACAGTGTGAAAAGGAAAGAAGTCCCTCCTCTGACCCTCATCCTGAGAAGGTAAGACATTGTCAGGAACACCCTTGCACGCACACACAAATGAAAGGGAACACTAAAGCGTTCTCTGCATTGTAGGGTTCCTGCATATTTGATATTGAAAGAGATTTTTCTCTCTGCAGCACTCTATATCCCCAATTAAAGGCGAAGCTATGGACAATCAGCCCCTCATACCCCCCAGTGCCATGGGAACCACCCTTTCAAGTGCCAGCAGGGGGTTTTCATTGCCAAGACACAACGGCAGGTCCTGTTTCCCACCGCACAGCGTGATACAATACCCACAGGTCCCAGGGTATGAGCGTGATACAATACCCACAGGTCCCAGGGTATGAGCGTGATACAATACCCACAGGTCCCAGGGTATGAGCGTGATACAATACCCACAGGTCCCAGGGTATGAGCGTGATACAATACCCACAGGTCCCAGGGTATGAGCGTGATACAATACCCACAGGTCCCAGGGTATGAGCGTGATACAATACCCACAGGTCCCAGGGTATGAGCGTGATACAATACCCACAGGTCCCAGGGTATGAGCATGATACAATACCCACAGGTCCCAGGGTATGAGCGTGATACAATACCCACAGGTCCCAGGGTATGAGCGTGATACAATACCCACAGGTCCCAGGGTATGAGCGTGATACAATACCCACAGGTCCCAGGGTATGAGCGTGATACAATACCCACAGGTCCCAGGGTATGAGCGTGATACAATACCCACAGGTCCCAGGGTATGAGCGTGATACAATACACACAGGTCCCAGGGTATGAGCGTGATACAATACCCACAGGTCCCAGGGTATGAGCATGATACAATACCCACAGGTCCCAGGGTATGAGCGTGATACAATACCCACAGGTCCCAGGGTATGAGCGTGATACAATACCCACAGGTCCCAGGGTATGAGCGTGATACAATATCCACAGGTCCCAGGGTATGAGCGTGATACAATACCCACAGGTCCCAGGTTATGAGCAGCTGAAACTCTGGGCGAGAAAATCTTCACAAAGCAAGTCTTGGAGCTACATTTCCAGCCGTGTGGTAAACTGCTGTATTTGCAAATCCCGATCAGCACTAGTGTTATGGAGCTGAACATCCGCAACAGGGCACGTTCCATGTGCTTTCAACAGCCAAGTGCACGTTTCTTTCCCCCTCTTGGAGGACAATAGTGCAACTCTAAACACAAGTACTACTTCAGATGTTGGACATCATTGAAACCACAGTACGTCATTTCCATAGCTCTCCTAGTCATGTTCATTTTACAAGGCGAATGATGTGGGTATGGTTCTTAATGAATACTTTACATCTGTTTTCACAAAAGAGAGGGGCATTGCAGACACTATTATCGAGGAGGAGGAGTGTGAAATATTAGATGAAATACACATAGTGAGAGAGGAGGTATTAAGGGGTTTAGCAGCTTTGAAAGTGGATAAGTGCCCAGGCCCGGATGAAATGCATCCCAGACTGTTAAGCAAATCAAAAGAGGAAATAGCAGAGGCCTTGACCATCCTTTTCCAATCCTCTCTGGTTTCAAATGTGGTGTCAGAGGACTGGAGGACTGCTAATGTGGTACCTTTGTTTAAGAAGGGAGAAAGGGATAGACCGAGTAATTACAGACCTCTCAGCCTAACCTCAGTGATGGGCAAATTATTGGAAAAAGTAATGAAGGACAGGATAAATCTTCACTTAGAAGGACAGTCAGCACAGATTTGTTAAGGGAAAGTCGTGTATGATTAACCTCATTGCATTTTTTGAGGAGATAACCAGGAGGGTCGATGAGGGTAGTGTGTATGATGTAGTGTATATGGATTTTAGCAAAACTTTTGATAAGGTCCCACATGGCAGACTGGTCACAAAAGTAAAAGCCCATGGGATCCAGGGCAAAGTGGCAAGTTGGATTCAAAATTGGCTCAGAGGCAGGAAGCAAAGAGTATGATTGATGGGTGTTTTTGCGATTGGAAGTGTTATGTATGTAACTATGTAATACTTGCCACCAGAGGGCTCGACTGTTAGAGTCCTAATGGTCACCTGCACACATGTGCAGGGTCAGTATAAAAGGTTGGCTGCCATGTTGTTTAGGCACTCTGGAGTTGTAATAAAGAAGACTAAGGTCACACTAAGTTTAACTCACAGTACTCAGCCTTGTGGAGTTCTTCTAAACATAACAATTGGTGACGAGTAACAGAATACGAACCTTCACGCAACCTTGGCTGCTGTTGGAATATTAGAGAGATTCGTAGAGGGTGATGATTGGGAAGCCTTCGTCGAGTGTCTCGACCAGTACTTCGTGGCCAACGAGCTGGAAGGAGACACTAACGCGGTCAAGCGCATTGCGGTTCTCCACACCGTCTGTGGGCCGAAAGTATCGGCCTCATCAAGAATCTGCTCGCACCGACAAAACCAACGGAGAGGGATTATACAGAGTTGTGCACGCTGATTCAGGACCACCTCAAGCCGAAGGAGAATATCCTTATGGCCAGATATCGTTTTTACACGAACCATCGCTCCGGAGGCCAGGACATGGCGGATTATATCGCTGACCTGAGACGCCTCGCGGGACCTTCCGATTTTGGAGCTGCGTTGGGGGGAATGCTGCGGGACTTCTTCATGCTGGGCATCAGCCACGAGGTCATTCTTCGGAAGCTGTTGGTTGCCGAAACCCTAGACCTGAGCAGGACTATCGCGATCGCCCAAGCATGCATGGCCACGGAGGATAACGCCAAACAGATATCTTCTCAACATTGAAGCTCACCGGCAAGTACTGTGCATAAAATGACGTCGCTAGCAGGCCGAACTGCATATGGCAGGGCCTATACATCTGCGGCTGCAAGACCTGTGATGACTCAGAGTCCGCCATCGTGGGTGAATGTGAATCCATTAGCACTGTGTTGGCACTGCCGGGGTAATCATCGGGCCTATCAATGTCGATTCAAGCATTACATGTGCAAAGGCCGTGCAACAATGGGGCACCTCCAGCGAATGTGCAAACGTGCTGCGACATACCACGTGGCAGAGGATGATCAATCCAGCGTGGATCACGCAGCACAGGCAACTCAACCCGAGGAAGAAGTGTATGGGATACATACCTTCACCACCAAGAGCCCTCTTATAATGCTGAAAGTCAAATTAAATGGAGTTCCAGTATCCATGGAGTTGGACACTGGTGCGAGTCAGTCAATAATGAGCCAGAAGGCTTTTGAGAAACTGTGGGGCAAATAGGCACAAAGATCTAATCTGAGCCCGATTAATGCAAAGCTGCATACCTTCACCAAAGAGCTCATACCAGTCATTGGAAGTGCAGCAGTGAAGGTATCGTATGATAGAGCTGTGCATGATCTATCATTATAGATTGTTCCAGGCAATGGCCCAACGCTGTTCGGCAGAAGCTGGCTAGAAAAGATAAGATGGAATTGGTCAAAGCACTATCTTCAGTGGATGACGCCTCAGGTGCTCAAGTGCTGAGCAAGTTTCCCTTGCTATTCGAACCAGGCATCGGCAACTTCACAGGCGCCAAGGTACAGATCCATCTAGGCCCCGATGCACGGCCCATCCATCACAAGGCTCGGGCGGTTCCGGACATGATGAGGGAGAAAGCCGAGATCAAACTGGACAGACTCCAATGCGAAGGAATTGTTGTGTATGGAGAAAGAGTCAGACTGAACACTCTGGGCTCAAAGTAAAGTGTGACCTTAGACTTTTATTGCAGGTCTCCAGAGTGCCTCTCCAACCTGTGAAGTCTTCTTAAATACCTGTGCTCCCAAGGGATTATGGGATCCCTTGGGACTCCGGGGAATGAGCCCTCTGGTGGCTGTACAGAGTAACTACAAGTCCACATATATAACAACATTTCTCCAAATGTCAATAGTGTAACTATGTACAATGTGAGTCGATCTGGGGTCCTTCTTGCCCTGGTTAATCGTCTCGGTGTGAAAACTGGTGTTGTTGAATCATTTCTTGGGCCCTCGCTGGGCTGCTGTGCAGCTGGTCTTGCTGGGCTGCCTGGTGTGTTGGGCCCTGCTGGGCTGTTGTGGATGATGGGTTCTGCTTTGTGGTCAACCGTGGTGTCGGTTGTCACTGGTGTGTGTGTTGGGGGATCAAAAAAGGTAGGGTCCAAGGTGGGTTGCTCAGGATAGTCCGTGAATCTGAGTTTGATTTGGTCCAAGTGTTTCTGGTGAATGAGTCCATTTGAAAGTTTGACCCGAAACACCCTGTTCCCTCTTTGGCCACGACAGTGCCGGGAAGCCACTTGGAACCTTGTCCATAATTTAATACAAATACAGGATCATTGACGTCAATCTCGCGTGACACATTTGCGATAGCATGGTATGCACTTTGTTGAAGCCGCCTGCTCTCTACCTATTCATGTAGATCAGGGTGAAATAACGAAAGCCTTGTCTTAAGTGCTCTTTTCATGAGCAGTTCAGCAGGTGGGATCCCAGTGAGTGAGTGTGGACTCGTGCGGTAGCTAAGCAGGACTCGAGATAGGCGAGTCTGCAGTGAGCCTTCAATTACCTTCTTCAAGCCTTGCTTGATGGTTTGCACTGCTCCCTCTGCCTGAACATTGAACGCTGATTTAAATGGGCAGATGTGACATGTTTGATCCCGTTTCGGGCCATGAATTCTTTGAACTCAGCACTGGCAAAACATGGCCCGTTGTTGCTCACCAGGACATCGGGTAAGCCGTGTGTGGCAAACATGGCCCGCAGGCTTTCAGTAGTGGCAGCGAACGTGCTAGCCGACATTATCTCACATTCAATCCACTTGGAGTACGCGTCTACAACCACAAGGAACATTTTACCCAAGAACGGGCCTGCATAGTCGACGTGTACCCGAGACCACGGTTTGGAGGGCCAAGACCATAAACTTAATGGCGCCTCCCTGGGTGCATTGCTTAACTGCGAGCATGTATTACATTTGTGAAAGCAGGATTCTAAGTCCACATCGATACCGGGCCACCACATGTGGGATCTGGCTATCGTTTTCATCATTACGATGCCTGGGTGGGTACTGTGGAGGTCATTGATGAAGGTGTCTCTGCCCTTCTTGGGGACCACTACTCGATTGCCCCACAGAAGGCAGTCTGCCTGTATAGGCATTTCATCTTTGTGCCACTGGAACGGCTTTATCTCTTCCTGCATTTCCACTGGGACACTGGACCAGCTCCCGTGAAGCACACAGCTTTTGACTAGAGATAATAAGGGGTCCTGGCTTGTCCAGGTTTTGATCTGCCGGGCAGTGATGGGTGATTGCTCACTCTCAAATGCTTCCATAACCATGGCTAGATCTGCGGGCTGCGCCATTTCCACCCCCGTGGTGGGCAATGGCAGCTTACTGAGAACATCGGCGCAGTTTTCTGTGCCTGGCCTGTGGCAGATGGTGTAGTTGTATGCAGAAAACGTGAGCGCCCATCTCTGGATGTGGGCCGATGCGTTGGTATTTATTCCTTTACTCTCGCAAAACAAGGATATAAGTGGCTTCTGGTCAGTTTCTAATTCGAATTTAGGCCAAACAGGTATTGATGCATTTTCTTTACCCCATAGACACACGCTAACGCTTCTTTTTCAATCATGCTGTAGGCTCTCTCAGCCTTACACAAGACTCATGGATGCATAAGCAACTGGTTGCAGTTTCCCGAAATCGTTAGCTTGTTGCAATACACACCCGAAGCCATATGACGACGCATCACATGCTATTACCAAACGCTTACATGGATCATACAACACAAGCAATTTGTTTGAGCATAACAATTTCTCGCTTTTACAAAGGCATTTTCTTGGCTTTTGCCCCAAACCCTTTCATCCCCTTTTCGTAGTAAGACATGTAGTGATTCTAGCAGTGTGCTGTGACCTGCTAAGAAGTTACCAAAGTAGTTCAAGAGTCGCAGAAACGATCGCAGCTCCGTCATGTTCTGTAGCCTCGGTGCGTTCTCGATTGCTTCTGTCTTCGTGTTGGTGGGCCTGATGCCGTCCGCCGCAATCCTCCTTACCAGGAACTCCACTTCAGGCGCCAGGAAAACGCACTTCGAGCTTTTTAACCTGAGCCCCACGTGGTTGAGTCGACTAATAACCTCCTCCAGGTTCTGCAGGTGCTCGACTGTGTTCCGACCTGTGACCAAGTTGATGTCCTGGAAGACCACAATGTGCGGGACCGAGTTCAGTAAACTTTCCATGTTTCTCTGGAATATCGGTGCCGCTGATCGGATTCCAAACGGGCATCTGTTATAAACAAAAAGACCTTTGCGCATGTTGATGCAGGCGAGGGCCTTCGATGATTCCTCCAGTTCCTGCGTCATGTAGACTGAAGTCAGATCCAGCTTCGTGAACGTCTTTCCTCCCGCCGGCGTTGTAAAGAGGTCATTGGCCTTTGGTAGTGGGTATTGGTCCTGCAGGGAGAAATGATTGATAGTTACTTTGTAATCGCCACAGATTCTGACGGTGCCGTCTCCCTTGAGGACTGGGACAATAGGACTGGCCCCACTCACTGAACTCGATCGGTGAAATGATGCCCTCTCTTTGTAGCCAGTCAAGCTCGATCTCTACCCTTTCTCTCATCATGTACGGTACTGCTCTCGCCTTGTGATGGATGGGTCGCGCCCCTGGAAGTAGGTGGATCTGCACTTTTGCACCTTGCAATTTCCTGATGCCTGGTTCGAGCAGCGAAGGAAATTTGTTTAAGTTCTGTGCACACGAAGTGTTGTCAGCGGGCGATAGCGCTCGGACGTCGTCCCAATTCCAGCATATCTTTCCCAGCCAGCTCCTACCGAGCAGCGTGGGACCATCGCCCGGTACCACCCAGAGTGGTAGCTTGTGCACCGCTCCATCGTAGGAGACCTTTACGGTAGCACTGCCAATTACAGGAATCAGTTCTTTAGTGTAAGTTCTTAGTCTCGTGCGAACTGGAGTTAAGACTGGCCTTGAGACCTTGTTGCACCACAATCTTTCGAAAGTCTGTTTGCCCATGATGGATTGGCTTATGCCCGTGTCCAGCTCCATTGACACCGGGAGTCCATTTAGTTCAACATTCAGCATTATCGGGGGACAATTCGTGGTGAATGTGTGCCCCCCATGTACCTCTGCCTCCTCTATCTGAGGCTCTGGTTCGTAGTGATCCTCCGTGGATCTGTCCTCCTCTGCAACGTGGTGGTTTGCAGGTTTAACAGGCCTAGCAACTCACCTGCACACTCGTTGGAGGTGTCCTATTGTTCCACAGCCCTTGCAAACATATCCTTTGAATCGGCATGAATGGAAATGATGATCACCCCCGCAGCGCCAACAAGGTGTTAATGGCCTTGTATTCATCACCCTTGATGGTGGACTCTGAGACATCTGCGGACGTATAGCTGCAGTTATGTGTGACCTGCCCTGTACGTTACGATTCAAAAACAACATCACTTTGTTTACAGTACTTGTAGCAGCACTTTTGTGCTGAGAGATTTGCTTAGTATTGTCACTGGTGACAATGAATGCCTGGGCTATCGCTATGGCCTTACTCAAGGTTGGGTGTCTACAGTCAAAAGCATGCAAAGTATGGTTTCGTGTCCAATGCCAAATACGAAAAAGTCTCTAAGCATGTTCTCCAAATGTCTTTCAAATTCGCAATGCCAGCTCGGTGACATAACTTGCCACTTCCTGGCCTTCAGACCTTTTGTAGGTGTAGAACTGGTACCTCGCAATCAGAACACTTTCCTTTGGGTTCAAATGCTCTCAGACCAGTGTGCACAAATCGTCGTACGATTTCTCCGTGGGTTTCGCCGGAGTGAGCAGATTCTTCATGAGGCCATACGTTGGTGCCCCACAGACAGTGAGGAGGATCACTCTTCATTTGGCAGTGCTCTCTTCCCCATCCAGCTCGTTGGCCACGAAGTATTGGTCGAGTCGCTCCACAAAAGTTTCCCAATCATCTCCCTCTGAGAATTTCTCCAGGATGCCCACTGTTCTCTGCATCTTTGGGTTTGCTATCTGTATCTTGTCACCAGTTGCTGTGTATGGAGAAAGAGTCAGACTGAACACTCTGAGCTCAAAGTAAAGTGTGACCTTAGACTTTTATTGCAGGTCTCCAGAGTGCCTCTCCAACCTGTGAAGTCTTCTTAAATACCTGTGCTCCCAAGGGATTATGGGATCCCTTGGGACTCTGGGGAATGAACCCTTTGGTGGCGGTACAGAGTAAATACAAGTCCACATATATAACAGGAATCATATCGCCAGTCGAGTTCAATGAGTGGGCCAGTCCAATTGTTCCGGTGTTGAAAAGCGATGGCACGGTCAGAATCTGTGGGGACTGCAAGGTATCAATGAACCGAGTCTCACTACAGGACCAGTACCCGCTGCCCAAGGCCTGTTTGCAACGTTAGCGGGGGGGGAAGTCGTTCATCAAGATGGACCTAACCTCCGCCTACATGACACAGGAGCTGGCTGAATCTTCGAAAAGACTGACGTGCATCAACACAGACAAAGGACTGTTTATATACCACAGGTGCCCTTTCGGGATTCGCTCGGTTGCAGCCATTTTCCAGAGCAACATGGAGAGTTTGCTGAAATCTGTACCGCGCACCGTTATGTTTCAAGATGACATCCTGATCACCGGTCGTGATATCATCGAACACCTACAAACCTGGAAGAGGTTCTAAGTTGCCTAGACAGAGAGGGACTCCAGCTGAAATGCTCCAAGTCTGTTTTCCTAGCGCCAGAAGTCAAATTTTTGGGGAGAAAGATTGCAGCAGACGGCATCAGGCCTACGGACTCAAAGACAGAGGCCATCAAGAATGCACCCAGACCACAGAATATGACGGAGCTGCGTTCATTCCTGGGATTCCTCAACTATTTCGGTAACTTTCTACTTGGGTTGAGCACGTTGTTAGAGCCTTTGCACATGTTGCTATGTAAGGGTGATGACTGGGTTTGGGGCAAATTTCAAGACACAACCTTTGAGAAGGCCAGGAACCTTCTATGTTCAAATGTTACTTGTACATTATGACCCATGTAAACGTTTAGTGCTAACTTGTGATGCCTCATCATATAGGGTCGGCTGTGTGTTATAGCAAGCCAATGTATCGGGCAACCTCCAACCGGTTGCATACGCGTCTAGAAGTCTGTCTAAGGCTGAGAGAGCCTATAGTATGGTCGAGAAAGAGACGTTAGCTTGTGTAAGAAAATGCACCAATACCTATTTGGACTTTGGTTTGAGCTTGAAACTGACCACAAGCCGCTCATTTCGCTGTTTTCAGAGAGCAAAGGTACTAACACCAATGCTTCGTCCCGCATCCAAAGATGGGCACTGACATTATCCACTTATGACTTTGTTATCACCACAGACCAGGCACTGAAAACTGTGCCGATGCTCTCAGCCGGCGACCATTACCCACCACTGGGGTTGAAGTGGTGCAGCCCGCAGACTTGCTACTGGCCATGGATGCTTTTGAGAGCAAGGAGTCACCCGTCACTGCTCGCCAGATCAGGACCTGGATCAGCCAGGATCCTGTGTTATCATTAGTAAAGAGTTGTGTCCTAAATGGGAACTGGTCGGCTATTCCCAGGGAAATGCAAGATGAAATTAAGCCGTTTCACTGATGCAAAGATGAAATGTCCATCCAGTCAGATTGTCTCTTATGTGGTTTTGCCAAAAAAAGGCAGGGGAACACTTATACGCGAACTACACAGTATGCACCCAGGCAATGTCATGATGAAGGCAATTGCCAGGTCGCATGTTTGGTGGCCCAGCATTGACTCGGACTTGGAGTCATGCATGCATCAGTGCAACACTTGCTCGCAACTGGGCAATGCACCAAGGGAGGCTCAACTGAGTCAGTGATCATGGCCCTCCAAACCATGGTCCAGGATCCACGTAGATTTTGCCAGTCCCTTTCTAGGAAAGATGTTTTTAGTAGTAGTGGATACTTACTCCAAATGGATTGATTACATAATCATGTCATCCAGCACCTCCACAGCCACCATTGCAAGCCTCTGGGCCCTGTTTGCCACCCATGGCTTGCCTGACGTCCTTGTCAGCGACAATGGACCGTGTTTCACCAGCTCGGAATTCAAGAGTTTATGACCCGCAATGACATCAAGCAGGTCAGGTCTGCTCCGTTTAAGCCCGAGTCTAATGGTCAAGCGGAGCGGGCAGTCCAAACAATCAAGCAGAGCATGAAATGCGTGATGGACGGGTCACTGCAGATCCGCTTGTCTTGCATTCTGCTCAGTTACTGGACGCGACCCCACTCGCTCACCGGGGTTTCCCTGAAAGAATTGTTAATGAAGAGAGCCCTCAAAACCAGGCTCTCCCTTGTCCACCCAGATCTTAATGATCATGTGTAAACCCGGCGACACCGGCAAAACATGTACCACGATCGTGCGTCTGTTTCACGTGACATTGATGTTAACGACCCTGTGTTTGTCCTGAATTACGGTCATGGTCCCAAGTGGGTTGCTGGCACTGTTTTGGCCAAGGAAGGGAATAGGGTGTTTATAATCAAACTGTTAAATGGCCAAACGTGCAGAAAACATTTAGATCAGACCAAATTGTGATTTACTGACAACCAGGAACAACTTGAAGAGGACATCACCATCGACGATCCACCAACACACACACAACCAGCAATCGACCTCGCTGTCAATCGCGAGGATGAACCCACCGTTCCTGACAGTCTGGTCAGACCAGCCGCGGTGCAGTGCAGCAAGGGAATTTTGCTATAATGTGACCCTTTTTGTTTTTTGCCTTGGGTTTCTCTGCCCTCCACTTTTACTATTCTCCTTTCTATCTTTTGCTTTTGCCTTCATTTTATTTCCCTCTGCCTCCCTGCATAGGTTCTCATCTCCCTGCCATGTTAGTTTAACTCCTCCCCAACAGCACTAGCAAACACTCCCCGAGGATATTGGTTCCGGTCCTACCTAAGTCTCATGGTAAGGTAAGATTGTGTGGTGATTATAAGGTAACCATAAACCAGGTTCTAGAGGGTAATGTCCCCAATACTTTGCCGAATATAGAAGATTTGTTCACAAAACACTGACAGGTGGTCAGATCTTCTCAAAACTGGATCTTACGAATGCCTACCGACAGCTTGAACTCGATGAGGAGTCCAAGTCATGTTTGACTATAAATACTCATCTAGGCCTATATCAATTTAATAGGCTACCGTTTGGAGTGTCTTCCACCCCTGCCATATTCCAAGGGGTGATGAACCAGATTTTGCAAGGTATTGAACGGGTAGTATGTTATTTGGATGACATATTAATTTCAGCACCAAATAGGCAAATTCATAATAACAATTTGAATGAAGTCCTCAGACGGCTAGAGAAGCACAGAGTACGAGTGTATGCTCGTTATTTAAAAACTCAGTGGAGTACTTGGGGTACAGAGTATGTGGGAAATGTGAGGTTATTCACTTGGTAGGAAGAATAAAAAAACAGAATATTTTCTCAATGGTGAGAAACTTTTAAACATTTGGGTGTCCTCATGCAAGAAATACAGAAAGCTAGTATGCAGGAACAGCAAGCACTAAGAAAGGCAAACGGTATGTTGGCCTTTATTGCAAGGGGATTGAAAGTAAGGAAGTTGTTCTTCAATTTACAGAGCCTTGGTGAGACCATGCCTAGAGTACCGTGCACAGCTTTGGTCTTCTTGTCTAAGGAAGGATTTACTTGCCTTGGAGGCTGTGCAATGAAGGGG
The DNA here is from genome assembly GCF_044704955.1 of Pristiophorus japonicus. Taxonomy (NCBI): domain Eukaryota; kingdom Metazoa; phylum Chordata; class Chondrichthyes; family Pristiophoridae; genus Pristiophorus; species Pristiophorus japonicus. Next base: position 361,021 of record NW_027250648.1, on the reverse strand, counting down.
AGGGAGAGGGGAGTGGAAGGGAGCGAGAGAGGGAGGGAGGGGAAGAAAGAGGGGGAAGGGAGAGGGAGGGATGGAAGAGGAGGGAGGGGAGATAGGTGCAGGAAAGAGGGAGGGTGAGGGACCGAGAGAAGGGAGGGAGATGTAGGGGAGGGAGAGGGAGATGGAGGGAGATGGATGAGTGGAGGGAGGAGAGGGAGAAGGCAGGGAGGGAGAAGAAGAGGAGGGAGGGGAGAGAGGAGCAGGAGAGAGGGAGGGAAGTGAGAGGGAGGAGGGAAGGGAAAGGGAGGGAGTGAGGGAGGAGGGAAAGGGGAATGGGAAGGGAGAGAGAGTGAAGGGAAGGGGGAAGGTGAAATTGAAAGCAAGCGAGGGAAAGGGAAGGGAGGGAAGGGAAGGGGTAGGCCATTTCGGACTGAGATGAGGAAAAACTTCTTCACTCAGAGAGTTGTTAACCTGTGGAATTCCCTGCCGCAGAGAGTTGTTGATGCCAGTTCATTGGATATATTCAAGAGGGAGTTAGATATGGCCCTTACGGCTAAAGGGATCAAGGGGTATGGAGAGAAAGCGGGAAAGGGGTACTGAGGTGAATGTTCAGACATGATCTTATTGAATGGTGGTGCAGGATCGAAGGGCCGAATGGCCTACTCCTGCACCTATTTTCTATGTTTCTATGTTTCTATGGAAAGAGAGGGAAGGGAAAGGGAGGGAAGGGAAGGGAGGGAAAGGGACGGAGGGAAGGAAAGGAAGGGAAGGGAAGGGAGGGAAGGAAGGGAAAAGGAGGGAGGGAAGGGAAGGGAGGGGAGGGAAGGATAGGGAAAGGGAGGGGAGGGAAAGGGAGTGAGGGAAGGGGAGGGGAAGGGAGGGAAGGGAAAGGGAGGGAGGGAAGGGGAGAGAAATGGAGGGAAGGAAGCCGCCCCCGCTCTCTCTCCCCCAATCACAGCCTCCCTCTCCTCCAGCTCATCACACCCCCGCCCGACCCCAACCCAAACACTGACCTTAATCCCCAACCTCAACTTCAACCTTAACCCTGACCCCATCCCGAACACTGACCGTAAACCCTAACCCCAATTTAATAATATGGTCATTATCACATCGCTGTCTATGGGAGCTTGCTGTGCGCGAATTGGCTGCCGAGTTTCCTACATTGCAAAAGTGACTGCACACGGGACATCCTAACAAACATAGAAGCATAGACATCTACAGTACGAAAGGAGGCCATTTCAGCCCATCGTGTCCCTGCCGGCCGACAAAGAGCCACACGGCCCTCGGTCAGCAGCCCAGACAGTTACATATAAACCTATGAACAACAAACAATGGAGGAAAGGTAAAGAGCATCCGGCCCAACCAGTCCGCCCCACACGACATGCCATACCCCATGTATTGCAACATTCAACACTCCACCCCAACCGGAGCCATGTGATCTCCTGGGAGAGGCAAAAAAACAGATAAAAACCCAGGCCAATTAGGGAGAAAATCTGGGAAAATTCCTTTCCGACCCATCCAGACGATCGAAACTAGTCCAGGAGATCACTCTGGCCGTATTCGATTCCCTGATCCATCTTATCTGCACCGGCCAACAAGAGGTTATCCAGTCTAATTCCAATTACCAGCTCTAGGTAACTTTGCAGGTTAGGGCACTTCAAGTGCCCACCCAAACACCTGTTAAATGTGGTGAGGGTTTCTGCATCCACCACCCTTCCAGGCAGTGAGTTCCAGATCCCCACAACCCTCTGCGTAAAGAAGCTTCCACCAAAAATCATCTCTAAACCTTCCAACCACCTGAAACCTATGCCACCTCGTAACTGACCTCTCTGATACTTCCTTACTACACAGTATAAATGCACACATGGCCCATGCTTGAGAGAAGGTCAGTCTGTGACCTGTCCTTCATTCCTTAGCACTCAAGTGATGAAGGTGGGTGGAGCTTCCCCTTTTATACCTGAAGGTCCAGGTTAGGAGTGTCTCCCACCTAGTGGTCAGTGTTCTCACGGTGTACAACTTAGGTCAGTTTATACATGGGTTACAATGCTGGTTGAATACATGACATCACCTTCCCCCCCAAAGTCTTATTGCCATCACAGGTTAAGTCTCTCTGGTGGTTTACGCTCCCTTGTCGAGCGCCTGAGTTGGGGCTCCGGTTGGTGGGCGCTGGCCTGAGTGTCTGCTGTTTGTGGTGCCTCAGGCCTGTCCGGACTGCCCACAGTGACTGGGCTCTCCTCCCTTTGGTTCCGGTGTTCGGTCACCTGTGGTGGAGTGAACTCTATATCGTGTTCTTCCTCTGCTTCTTCTATGGGGTTGCTGAACCTCCTTTTTGTTTGATCCACATGTTTGCGGCAGATTTGTCCATTGGTAAGTTTAACTACCAGTATCCTATTTCCCTCTTTGGCAACCACAGTGCCTGCAAGCCATTTAGGCCCTGCAGCGTAGTTGCGGACAAAAACAGGATTATTTACATCAATACATCGCGCCCTCGCATTCCTGTCATGGTAGTGATATTGTGACTGGCGCCTGCTCTCAACAATTTCTTTCATGGTGGGGTGTATAAGGGATAATCGGGTTTTGAGCATCCTTTTCATTAGCAGCTCTGCAGGTGGAACCCCTGTGAGCGAGTGTGGTCGGGATCTATAGGCCAACAGGAGGCGTGATAAGCGGGTTTGTAGGGAACCCCCTTGGAATCTGAGCATCCCCTGTTTGATTATCTGCACTGCTCGTTCTGCCTGGCCGTTTGAGGCCGGCTTGAACGGTGCCGTTCTAACATGGTTAATTCCATTGCCTGCCATGAAGTCCTGGAATTCAGTGCTTGTGAAGCACGGTCCATTGTCGCTGACCAAGATGTCCGGTAGACCGTGGGTGGCGAACATTGCCCGTAGACTTTCTACCGTGGCAGAGGATGTGCTTGAATTTAAAATGTCACACTCGATCCATTTGGAGTAGGCGTCTACTACAACCAAAAACATTTTCCACATGAAAGGACCTGCGTAGTCCACATGGATGCGTGACCAAGGTTTGGCGGGCCATGGCCAGGGGCTAAGGGGGGCTTCCCTGGGCGCATGGCCCAGCTGGGCACACGTGTTGCACCTGCGAACACAAAGTTCCAGATCTGCGTCTATCCCTGGCCACCAAACGTGTGACCTGGCAATTGCCTTCATCGTGACAATGCCCGGGTGCCCATTCTGGAGTTCTCTGATGAACACCTCTCTGCCCATCTGGGGCATGACTACGCGGTTTGCCCACAGTAGGCAATCGGCCTGAATCGAGAGTTCATCCTTGCGCCTGTGAAATGGTTTCAATTTCTCAGGGCATGCCCTGTACATGGCTGCCCAGTCCCCATTCAGGACACATTTCTTGATTAGAGACAATAGCGGGTCTCTATTTGTCCAGACTTTAATCTGACGGGCTGTCACGGGTGAGCCTTCGCTTCCGAAAGCTTCAACAGCCATGACCATCTCAGCACCATGCTCGGTAGCCCCCTCAGTGGTGGCTAGTGGGAGCCTGCTGAGTGCATCGGCGCAGTTTTCGGTGCCCGGTCTGTGCCGAATTGTGTAGTCATAGGCAGCTAACGTGAGTGCCCACCTCTGTATGTGGGCCGATGCGTTTGCATTTATGGCCTTGTTGTCGGCCAAAAGGGACGTTAGGGGTTTGTGATCTGTCTCCAGCTCAAATTTCCTGCCAAACGGTACTGGTGCATTTTCTTTACCGCATATACACATGCGAGCGCCTCCTTTTCTACCATCCCGTAACCCCTTTCTGCCTGGGACAGACTCCTGGAGGCATAAGCTACCGGCTGTAACTGACCCTTGGCATTGACATGCTGCAACACACACCCGACACCATAGGACGACGCATCGCACGTTAACACAAGTTTCTTACATGGGTCATATAGCATTAACAGATTGTTGGAACATAACAAATTGCGTGCTCTATTAAAATCCCTTTCCTGGCTGTCCCCCCAGACCCATTCGCGAACTTTGCATAGGAGCACGTGTAGCATCTCTAGCAGCGTGCTCAATTTGGGAAGAAAGTTACCAAAATAGTTCAGGAGCCCCAGGAACGAACGCAGCTCCGTCGTGTTACGGGGTCTGGGTGCTCTCTGGATCGTTTCCGTCTTGGATGCAGTAGGGCTGATCCCGTCTGCTGCTACCCTCATCCCCAGGAATTCTACCTCTGGAGCTAGGAAGACGCACTTCGCCCTTTTCAGTCGCAGCCCTACCCGGTCCAGTCTGCGTAGCACCTCCTCCAGGTTGTGGAGGTGTTCTTCAGCATCGTAACCCGTAATGAGGATGTCGTCCTGAAAAACCACCGTCCCTGGAATCGACTTGAGGAGGCTTTCCATATTTCGTTGGAAGATCGCGGCGGCCGAGCGAATCCCGAACGGACATCTGTTGTACTCAAATAACCCCTTGTGTGTCGTGATGGTGGGCAGCTTCTTCGACTCACTCGCCAGCTCCTGGGTCATGTAAGCTGAGGTCAGGTCCAATTTTGAAAAAAGTTTGCCACCGGATAGCGTCGCAAAGAGGTCCTCCGCTCTCGGTAGCGGGTACTGGTCTTGGAGTGACACCCGATTGATGGTGGCCTTGTAATCGCCACATATCCTGACCGACCCATCGGCCTTGAGCACCGGCACAATCGGGCTCGCCCAGTCACTGAATTCGACCGGCGAGATGATGCCTTCCCTCAGCAGGCGGTCCAATTCGCCTTCTATCTTTTCCCGCATCACGTACGGCACCGCTCTGGCCTTGTGGTGTACTGGTCTGGTGTCCGGGTTTATGTGAATCACTACCTTGGCCCCCATGAAAGTGCCAATGCCGGGTTCAAAAAATGAGTCAAATTTGTCCAGGATCTGTGAGCATGATACTCGCTCCACAGAGGAAATTGCATTGACATCGCCCCATTTCCAGTTCATGACAGCAAGCCAACTCCTCCCCAGTAGTGCGGGACCGTCCCCTGAGACAATCCAGAGTGGCAACCTGTTCTCCGAATCTTTGTGGGTCACGACTACCGTGGCGCTGCCTAGCACCGGAATGATCTGCTTTGTGTAAGTCCGTAGCTGTGCGTCAATCGGCGATAATTTTGGCCTCCTGGCCTTGGATGCCCACAACTTTTCGAACTGTTTGATACCCATCAGGGACTGGCTGGCACCCGTGTCTAACTCCATTGATACTGGGATGCCATTGAGGAGCACTTTCATCATTATCGGTGGCGTCCTGGTGTATGAACTGTATACGTGCTTCACATGAACTCGCTGAACTTCAGCTTCCAGCGATTTCCCCCAGTGTCCATTTCTGCAATTTCTGCAGGTATTTTGCTCATCTCTGCAAACTCCGGCTGAATGTATACCTCCATGGGAGTTGCGGTTTGAAACAAAAGGTCCCTTGCCAGTCGATCGTCCCTGACTGTCCCTGTTATTGTCCTTGAGTGCACCATTAACAGGTGTTGATGGCCCCCATTACTGGCCGCATTTTCCCTTGCAATGGCGTGAATCGCTGTTCAGCTTGCCATTGTCTCTGTCGAACTCCCCCTCTGGGTTCGACTACATGTTGGGGCATGCCTGACTGCCCTTGTCTGCCTGGAGAACTGTGTGCTGCTTTAACAATGTTGAATCTCTGTCCCAACCATTCCTTAACACAGTACCTATCGTCTATTCTGCTAGTGGCCATGCTCACGTGGTTTAAATCCCAGTTTCTTGTCGCCATTGATACGTCCTTACTACACAGTTTAAATGCACACGAGGCCCATGCTTGAGAGAAGGTCAGTCTGTGACCTGTCCTTTATTCCTTAGCACTCAAGTGATGAAGGTGGGTGGAGCTTCCCCTTTTATCTCTGAAAGTCCAGGTTAGGAGTGTCTCCCACCTAGTGGTCAGTGTTCTCACGGTGTACAACTTAGGTCAGTTTATACATGGGTTACAATGCTGGTTGAATACATGACACACTCTACCAAGGGAAATAGGCCCTTGATATCCACTATATCCAGGCCTCTCAAAAAAATGTTAGACACCTCAATGAGGTCTCCTCTCAGCTCCTCTGTTCCAAGGAGAACAAACTCAGCCTATCCAATCTGTTCTCATAACTAAGATTCTCCATTCCAGGCAGCATCCTGGTCAATTTCCTCTGCACACTCTCTGTGTAATCACGTCTTTCCTATAATACGGCAGTAGTCCAGCTGCGGCCTAATCAGTGTATTATGCGATTTAAGCATAACCTCCCTGCTCTTGTATTCTATGCCTCAGCCAATAAAGGCAAGCATTCTGTATGCCTCTTTAACCACCTTATCCACCTGGCCTGCTACTTTCAGGGATCTGTGAACAAGCACTCCAAGGTCCCTTTGTTCATCTATACTTTTAAGTGACCTACTGTTTAATGTGTATATCCGTTCCTTATTAGTCCTCACACTTCTCCGAATTAAATTTAATCTGTCACTGTTCTGCCCACCTGACCAGTAGATTGATATCCTCCTGCAGTCCATGACTTTCCTCTTCATTATCAACCACACAGCCAATTTTAGTGTCATTTGCAAACTTCCTGATCATACCCGCTATATTCAAATCTAGATCATTGATGTATACCACAAAAAGCAAGGGACCCAGTTGCTGTGTATCTGTAAAGCATGCACTCCCATGTTCCGTCACCAGGGAGCGCATCCCCTGAAGTCCCAAGGGATCCCAGCATCCCTTGGGAGCACTGTATATAAGCCGGCCCCTAAGGCCTGTTCCTCACTCTGGAGTGTCTTAATAAAGACTGAGGTCACTGTTACTTAAACCTCCCTGTGTGCAGTCTCATCTGCGTTAGGAACACAACAACTGGCGACGAGTATACGAATCCAACGCAAAGATGCAGCAAACTGTGGGCATCCTGGAGAAGTTCTCGGAGGGTGAGGACTGGGAAGCCTATGTCCAACTGCTAGACCAGTACTTTGTAGCCAACGAATTGGACGGAGAAGGAAGTGCTGCAAAAAGGAGAGCGGTCCTCCTCACGGTCTGCGGGGCACCAACCTACAGCCTCATAAATAATCTTCTGGCTCCAGTGAAACCCACAGATAAGTCGTATGAGGAGCTGTGTACACTGGTTCGGGAGTATCTTAACCCGAAGGAGAGCATGCTGATGGCGAGGTATCGGTTCTACACGTGCCAGCGATCTGAAGGTCAGGAAGTGGCGAGCTATATCGCCAAGCTAAGGCGACTTGCAGGACAATGTGAGTTTGATGGCTACCTGGAGCAGATGCTCAAAGACTTTTTTGTACTGGGCATTGGCCACGAAACTATCTTATGAAAACATTTGATTGTAGAGACACCAACCCTCAGTAAGGCCATTGCGATAGCACAGGCGTTTATGTCCACCAGCGATAACACCAAACAAATCTCTCAGCACACAAGTGCTAGCAATGTTCATAAATTAACTGGAACTGTGTTTGCGAGCAGAAATGTACAGGGCAGAAACCACGAGTCTGCAACTGCCAGATGACGCAGATGACTCAGAGTCCACAACAAAGGATGAATGCAAGGCAAGTCACACCTTGTTGGCGTTGTGGAGGCTTCCATTCAGCCTATTCATGCCGCTTCAAAGGGTATGTTTGCAAGAGCTGTGGAACAATGGGGCACCTCCAACGAGCTTGCAGACGAGCTGCAAGCTCTGCAAAACCTGCTAACCACCACATGGCGGAGGAAGATCGGTGGTGGATCAAAGCAATTTCGAGCTTCAGAGAGAGGAGGCAGATGCTGAAGTACACGGGGTGCACACATTTCGACGAAATGTCCACCTATAATGCTAAATGTAAAATTGAATGGCTTACCCATAGCCATGGAATTGGACACTGGCGCTAGCCAATCCATCATGAGTAAAAAGATGTTTGAGAGACTGTGGTGTAAAAGGCACTCAGACCAGCCCTGAGCCCCATCCCATGAAACTGAGAACGTACACCAAAGAGCTCATCACTGTCCTGGGCAACGCCATGGTCAAGGTCACCTACGAGGGCATGTTGCATGAACTGCCACTCTGGATTGTCCCGGGCGATAGCCCCACACTGCTTGGAAGGAGCTGGCTGGGCAAAATCTGCTGGAATTGGGATGAAATCCGAGTGCTATCATATGTCGATGAGGCCTCATGTACCCAGGTTCTTAACAAATTTCCTTCCCTTTTTGAGCCAGGCATTGAAAACTTTTCCAGGGCTAAGGTGCGGATCCACTTGGTCCCAGAGGCACGACCCATTCACCACAAGGCGCGAGCGGTACCTCACATGCTGAGGGAGAGAGTGGAAATCGAGCGGGACAGGCTGCAATGCGAGGGCATCATCTCCCCAGTGGAATTCAGTGAGTGGGCCAGCCTGACTTGTTCCAGTACTCAAAAGTGATCGCACGGTCAGGATTTGTGGTGATTATAAAGTAACTATTAATCGTTTCCCGCTACAGGACCAATACCTGCTACCTAAGGCAGATGACCTATTTGCGACGCTGGCAGGAGGCAAGATGTTCACCAAGCTCGACCTGACTTCGGCCAACATTACGCAGGAGCTGGAGGAGTCTTCGAAGGGCCTCACCTGCATCAACACGCACAAGGGACTGTTCATCTGCAACAGATGCCCATTTGGAATTCAGTCGGCTGCAGCGATCTTCCAGAGAAACATGGAGAGCCTACTCAAGTCGGTACCACGCACGGTGGTCTTTCAGGATGACATATTGGTCACAGGTCGGGACACCGTCGAGCACCTACAAAACCTGGAGGAGGTCCTCCAGCGACTGGATCGCGTAGGGCTGCAGCTGAAGAGGTCTAAATTCATCTTCATGGCAACAGAAGTGGAGTTTTTGGGGAGAAAGATTGCGGCAGACGGCAATCGGCCCACAGACGCCAAGACATAGGCTATCAGGAACGCGCCCAGGCCACAGAACGTCATGGAGCTGCGGTCGTTCCTGGGACTCCTCAACTATTTTGGTAACTTCCTACCGGGGTAAGCACCCTCTTAGAGCCCCTACATGTGTTATTGTGTAAAGGTGAGAACTGGGTATGGGGGAAAAAACAAGTAGTTGCTTTTGAGAAAGCCAGAAACATTTTATGCTCCAACAAGTTGCTTGTATTGTATAACCCGTGTAAAAGACTTGTGCTAGCATGTGATACGTCGTCGTACGGAGTCGGGTGTGTATTACAACAAGCTAACATTGCGGGGAAGTTGCAACCTGTTGTCTATGCCTCCAGGAGCTTGTCTAAGATCGAGAGAGCCTACAGCATGATTGAGAAAGAGGCATTAGCATGTGTGTTCGGGGTAAAGAAAATGCATCAGTACCTGTTTGGCCTCAAATTTGAGCTGGAAACCGATCACAAGCCCCTCATATCCCCGTTCGCTGAAAACAAGGAGATAATTACTAATGCCTCAGCCTGCATACAAAGGTGAGCACTCATGCTATCAGCGTATAACTATCCCATCCGCCACAGGCCAGACACCGAGAACTGTGCGAATGCTCTCAGTCGGCTACCATTGCCCACCACGGGGGTGGAAATGGCGCAGCCTGCAAACTTGTTGATGGTGGCGCAGCCCGCAGACTTGTTGATGGTCATGGAAGCGTTAAAAATGATAAATCACCTGTCACAGCCCGCCAGATTAGGACTTGGACCAGCCAAGATCCTCTGCTGTCCCTAGTAAAAAAAACTGTGTACTGCATGGGAGCTGGGCCAGCATCCCCGTTGAAATGCAAGAGCTAATCAAGCCGTTCCAGTGGCGAAAGGATGAGCTGTCCATTCAGGCAGACTCTCTGTTGTGGGGTAACCGCGTAGTGCTACCAAAAAAAGGCAGGGAGACGTTCATCTCGGATCTCCACAGCACACACCCGGGTATAGTAATGATGAAAGTGAAAGCCAGATCCCACGTGTGGTGGCCCGGTATCGACTCTGACTTAGAGTCCTGTGTACGGCAATGCAGCGTGTGTGCTCAGTTGAGCAACGCGCCCAGAGAGGCACCGCTAAGTTTGTGGTCCTGGCCCTCCAAACCATGGTCGAGGATCCATGTCGACTATGTGGGCCCGTTTCTTGGTAAAATGTTCCTGGTGTTGGTGGATGCTTTTTCAAAATGGATTGAATGTGAAATAATGTCGGGAAGCACCGCCACCGCCACCATTGAAAGCCTGTGGACCATGTTTGCCACCCACGGCCTGCCTGACATTCTGGTCAGTGACAACGGGCAATGTTTCATCATTGCCGAATTTAAAGAATTCATGACCCGCAATGGGATCAAACATGTCACCTCGGCCCTGTTTAAACCAGCCTCCAATGGGCAGGCAGAGCGGGCAGTACGAACAATCAAACAGAGCCTTAAACGAATCACAGGAGGCTCACTCCAAACCCGCCTGTCCCGAGTACTGCTCAGTTATCGCACGAGACCCCACTCGCTCACAGGGGTGCCCCTGGCTGAGCTACTCATGAAAAGGACACTTAAAACCAGACTCCCGCTAGTTCACCCCAACCTGCACGATCAGGTAGAGAGCAGGCCGCAGCAACAAAATGTAAATGATGGTCGCGCCACTGTGTCACGGGAAATTGATCTGAATGACCCTGTGTATGTGCTAAACTATGGATCGCGGGCACGGTGATAGCTAAAGAAGGGAGTAGGGTGTTTGTAGTCAAACTAGACAATGGACAAATTTGCAGAAAGCACCTGGACCAAACGAGGCTGTGGTTCACAGACTGCCCTGAACAACCCACAGCAGATACCACCTTTTTCGAGCCCACAACACACACCCAAAGGATCAACGACACCACCCCGGACCAGGAAATTGAACCCATCACACCCAACAGCCCAGCAAAGCCAGGCTCACCCAGCAACACGCCAGCCCAGCGAGGGCACAGCCAACACACCAGAACAGTGACCTCAGTCTTTATTAAGACACTCCAGAGTGAGGAACAGGCCTTAGGGGCTGGCTTATATACAGTGCTCCCAAGGGATGCTGGGATTCCTTGGGACTTCAGGGGATGAGCTCCCTGGTGGCGGAACATGGGAGTGCATGCTTTACAGATACACAACATCACTCCCCCCCCCCAAAGTCAAAGTGAAAACTATTTACAAGGTGAGGCGGTCCACCAGGGAAAGAAAGGCTCCCGACCGCCTCACCTTGTAAATAGTTTTCACTTTGACTTTGGGGGGGGGAGTGATGTTGTGTATCTGTAAAGCATGCACTCCCATGTTCCGCCACCAGGGAGCTCATCCCCTGAAGTCCCAAGGAATCCCAGCATCCCTTGGGAGCACTGTATATAAGCCAGCCCCTAAGGCCTGTTCCTCACTCTGGAGTGTCTTAATAAAGACTGAGGTCACTGTTACTTTAACCTCCCTGTGTGCAGTCTGATCTGTGTTAGGAACACAACACCAGTACTGAGTCCTGCGGAACCTCACTGGAAACATCCTTCCAGTCACAAAAACATCCATCAACCATTACCCTTTGCTTCCTACCTCTAAGCCAATTTTGGACCCAATTGCCACTTTGCCCTGGATCCCATGGGCTTTTACCTTCGTGACCAGTCTGCCATGTGGCACCTTATCGAAAGCTTCACTAAAGTCCATATATACTGCATCGTATGCACTGCCCTCATCGACCCTCTTGGTTACCTCCTCAAAAAATTAAATCAGGTTAGTCAAACATGATCTTCCGTTAACAAATCCGTGCTGACTGTCCCTAATTAATCCTTGCCTTTCTAAATATAGATTTATCCTGTCTTTCAGGATTTTTTTGCAATAATTTTCCCACCACTGAGATTAGACTGATAGGCCTGTAATTACTCGGCCAGTCCCTTTCTGCAATCTTAAACAAGGGTACTATATTAGCAGTCCTCCAGTCCTCCAGTCCTCCAGCACCATGCTGAATCCAAGGAGGACTGGAAAATAATGGTCAAGGCCTCTGCTGTTTCCTGTTTTAGAACGTAAGAACAAAAGAAATAGGAGCAGGAGTCGGCCAAACGGCCCCTCGAGCCTGCTCTGCCATTTAATACGATCATGGCTGATCTGATCATGGACTCAGCTCCAGTTCCCTGCCCGCTCCCCATAACCCCTTAATCCCTTATCGGTTAAGAAACTGTCTATTTCTGTCTTAAATGTATTCAATGTCTCAGCTTCCACAGCTCTCTGAGGTCGCAAATTCCACAGATTTACAATCCTCTCAGAGAAAAAATTTCTCCTCATCTCAGTTTTAAATGGGGGCCCCTTATTCTAAGATTATACCCCCTAGTTCTAGTCTCCCCTATCAGTGGAAACATCCTCTCTGCAACCACCTTGTCAAGCCCCCTCATAATCTTATACGTTTTGATAAGGTCACCTCTCATTCTTCTGAATTCCAATGAGTAGAGGCCCAACCTACTCAACCTTTCCTCATAAGTCAACCCCCTCATCCCCGGAATCAACCTAATAAACCTTCTCTGAACTACCTCCAAAGCAAGTATATCCTTTTGTAAATATGAAAACCAAAATTTAACGCAGTATTCCAGGTGTGGCCTCACCAATACCCTGTACAACTGTAGCAAGACTTCCCTGCTTTTTACTCCATCCCCTTTGCAATAAAGGCCAAGATTCCATTGGCCTTCCTGATCACTTGCTGTACCTGCATACTAACCTTTTGTGTTTCATGCAGAAGTACCCCCAGGTCCCGCTGTACTGTGGCACTTTGCAAGTTTTCTCCATTTAAATAATAACTTGCTTTTTGATTTTTTTTCTGCCAAAGTGTATGACCTCACACTTTCCAACATTATACTCCATCTGCCAAATTTTTGCCCACTCACTGAGCCTGTCTATGTCTTTTTGCAGATTTTTTGTGTCTTCCTCACACATTGCTTTTCCTCCCATCTTTGTATCATCAGCAAACTTGGCTACGTTACACTCGGTCCTTTCTTCCAAGTCGTTAATATAGATTGTAAATAGTTGGGGTCCCAGAACTGATCCCTGCAGCACCCCACTAGTTACTGGTTGCCAACCAGAGAATGAACCATTTATCCCGACTCTCTGTTTTCTGTTAGTTAGCTAATCCTCTATCCATGCGAATATATTACCCCCAACCTCGTGAACTTTTACCTTGTGCAGTAACCTTTTATGTGGCACCTTGTCAAATGCCTTCTGGAAGTCCAAATACACCACATCCACTGGTTCCCCTTTATCCACCCTGTCCATTACATCCTCAAAGAATTCCAGCAAATTTGTCAAACATGACTTCCCTTTCATAAATCCATGCTGACTCTGCCTGACTCTGCCTGACCGAACTATGCTTTTCCAAATGTCCTGCTACTGCTTCTTTAATAATGGACTCCAACATTTTCCCAACAACAGATGTTAGGCTAACTGGTCTATAGTTTCCTGTTTTTTGTCTGCCTCCTTTTTTAAATAGGGGAGTTACATTTGCAGTTTTCCAATCTGATGGGGGACCTCCCCAGAATCCAGGGAATTTTGGTAAATTACAACCAATGCATCCACTATTCCTGCCGTTACTTCTCTTAGGACCCTAGGATGCAAGCCATCAGGTCCAGTGGATTTATCCACTTTAGTCCCATTAATTTACTGAGTACCACCTCCTTAGTGATTGTGATTGTGTTAAGTTCCTCCCCACCCCTATAGCCCCTTGACAATCCACTGTTGGGATATTATTACTGTCCTCTACCGTAGAGACTCATCCAAAATATTTTGCTTCGCTCAACAGCCTGGGACTTATCCACTTTTAAAGCTGCTAATCCCCTTAATACCTCCTCTTTCACTATGTTTATTTCATACTGAATTTCACACTCCTCCTCGATAGCTGTATCTGCATTACTCCTTTCCTTTGTGAAAACAAACACAAAGTATTCATGAAGAACCATACACACATCTTCCGCCTCTACACACAGATTACCCTCATGGTCTCCAGAAACATAGAAACATAGAAAATAGATGCAGGAGTAGGCCATTCGGTCCTTTGAGCCTGCACCACCATTCAATATGATCATGGCTGATCATGTAATTTCCGTACCCCATTCCTGCTTTCTCTCCATACCCCCTGATCCCTTTAGCCGTAAGGGCCACATCTAACTCCCTTTTGAATATATCCAACGAACTGGCATCAACAACTTTCTGTGGTAGAGAATTCCACAGGTTCACAACTCTCTGAGTGAAGAAGTTTCTCCTCATCTCGGTCCTAAATGGCTTACCCACTTATCCTTAGACTGTGACCCCTGGTTCTGGACTTCCCCAACATCGGGAACATTCTTCCTGCATCTAACCTGTCCAATCCTGTCAGAATTTTATATGTTTCTATGAGATCCCCTCTCATTCCTCTAAATTCCAGTGACTATAAGCCTAGTTGATCCAGTCTTTCTTCAGATATCAGTCCTGCCATCCCGGGAATCAGTCTGGTGAACCTTCGCTGTACTCCCTCAATAGCAAGAATGTCCATCCTCAGATTAGGAGACCAAAACTGAACACAATATTCCAGGTGAGGCCTCTACAAGGCCCTGTACAACTGCAGAAAGACCTCCCTGTTCCTATACTCAAATCCTCTCGGTATGAAGTCCAGCATGGAATTTGCCTTCTGCACCGCCTGCTGTACCTGCATGCCAACTTTCAATGACTGATGTACCATGACACCCAGGTCTCGTTGCACCTCCCCTTTTCCTAATCTGTCACCATTCAGATAATATTCTGCCTTCCTGTTTTTGCCACCAAAGTGGATAACCTCACATTTATCTACATTATACTGCACCTGCCATGCATTTGCCCACTCACCTAACCTATCCAAGTCACCCTACAACCTCTTAGCATCCTCCTCACAGCTCACACTGCCACACAGCTAAGTGTCATCTGCACATTTGGAGATATTACATTCAATTCCTTTGTCTAAATCATTAATGTATATTATAAATAGCTGGGGTCCCAGCACTGAACCTTGCAGTACCCCACTAGTCACTGCTTGCCATTCTGAAAAGGACCCGTTTATTCCGACTCTTTGCTTCCTGTCTGCCAACCAGTTCTCTATCCATGTCAATACATTACCCCAATACCATGTGCTTTAATTTTGCACAATAATCTCTTGTCAAAAGCCTTTTGAAAGTCCAAATATACAACATCCACTGGCTCTCTCTTGTCCACTGTACTAGTTACATCCTCAAAAAATTCTAGAAGATTTGTCAAGCATGATTTCCCTTTCATAAATCCATGCTGACATGGACCGATCTTATCACTGCTTTCCAAATGCGCTGCTATTACATCTTTAATAATTGATTCCAACATTTTCCCCACTACCGATGTCAGGCTAACTGGTCTATAATTCCCTGTTTTCTCTCTCCCTCCTTTTTTAAAAAATGGGGTTACATTAGCTACCCTCCAATCCATAGGAACTGATCCAGAGTCTATAGAATGTTGGAAAATGACCACCAATGCATCCACAATTTCGAGGGCCACTTCCTTAAGTACTTTGGGATGCAGACTATCAGGCCCTGGGGATTTATTGGCCTTCAATCCCATCAATTTCCTGAACACAATTTCCTGAATAATAAGGATTTCCTTCAGTTCCTCCTTTTCACTAGACCCTTGGTCCCCTAGTATTTCTGGAAGGTTATTTGTGTCTTCCTTAGTGAAGACAGAACCAAAGTATTTGTTCAATTGCTCTGCCATTTCTTTGTTCCCCATTATAAATTCACCTGATGCTGACTGCAAGAGACCTCCATTTGTCTTCACTAATCTTTTTCTCTTTATATATCTATAGAAGCTTTTGCAGTCAGTTTTTATGTGCCCAGCAAGCTTACTCTCATACTCTATTTTCCCCCTCCTAATTAAACCCTTTGTCCTCCTCTGCAGAATTCTAAATTTCTCCCAGTCCTCAGGTTTGCTGCTTTTTCTGGCCAATTTATTTGCTTGGATTTAACACTATCCCTAATTTCTCTTGTTAGCCACAGTTGAGCCACCTTCCCCGTTTTATTTTTACGCCAGACAGGGATGTACAATTGTTGAAGTTCATCCATGTCTGCCATTGCCTATCCACCTTCAACTCTTTAAGTATCATTCGCCAGTCTATCCTAGCCAATTCACATCTCATACCATCGAAGTTACCTTTCTTTAAGTTCAGGACTCTAGTCTCTGAATTAATTGTGTCACTCTCCATCTTAATGAAGAATTCTACCATATTATGGTCACTCTTCCCCAAGGGGTCTCGCACAACACGATTGCTAATTAATCCTCTCTCATTACACAACACCCAGTGTAGGATGGCCAGCTCTCTAGTTGGTTCATGGACATATTGGTCTAGAAAACCATCCTTTGTACACTCCAGGAAATCCTCCTCCACCGTATTGCTACCAGTTTGGTTAGCCCAATCTATATGTAAATTAAAGTCACCCATGATGACTGCTGTACCTTTATTGCATGCATCCTTAATTTCCTCTTTGATGCTATCTCCAACCTCACTACTACTGTTTGGTGGTCAGTACACAACTCCCACTAACGTTTTCTACCCTTTGGTGTTCCGAAGCTCTACCCATACAGATTCCACATCATCCAAGCTAATGTCCTTCCTTACTATTGTGTTAATCTCCTCTTTGACCAGCAACGCTACCCCACCTCCTTTTCCTTTCTGTCTATCCTTCCTGAATATTGAATACTCCTGGATGTTGAGTTCCCAGCCTTGGTCACCTTAGAGCCATGTCTCCGTAATCCCCATTACATCATATCCGTTAACAGCTATCTGCGCAGTTAATTCATCCACCTTATCACGAATGCTCCTCGCATTGAAACACAGAGCCTTCGGGCTTGTTTTTTTAACACTCTTTGTCCTTTTAGAATTATGTTGTAATGTGGCCCTTTCTGATTTTTTCCTTTGATTTCTCTGCCCTCCACTTTTACTTATCTCCTTTCTACCTTTTGCTTCTGCCCCCATTTTTCTTCCCTCTGTCTCCCTGCATTAGTTCCCATCCCCCTAGCATATTAGTTTAAACCCTCCCCAACAGCACTAGCAAACACTTGAACATTGGTTCCGGTCCCCAAGTGCAGACCGTTCGGTTTGTACTGGTCCCATCTCCCCCAGATGTGGTTCCAATGTCCCAGGAATTTGAATCCCTCCCTCTGGTATCATTCCTCAAGCCACGTTTTCATCTTAACCATCCTGCTATTTCTACTCTGACTAGCACGTGGCACTGGTAGCAAGCCTGAGATTACTACCTTTGAGGTCTTACTTTTTAATTTAACTCCTAGCTCCCTAAATTCAGCCTATAGTACCTCATCCCATTTTTTACCTATATCGTTGGTACCTATATGCACCACGACAATTGGCTGTTCACCCTCCCCCTCCAGAATGCCCTGCAGCTGCTCCGAGACATCCTTGACCCTTGCACCACGGAGGCAACATACCATCCTGGAGTCTCGATTGCGGCCGCAGAAACGCCTATCTATTCCCCTTACAATCGAATCCCCTACCACTATAGCTCTCCCACTCTTTTTCCTGCCCTCCTGTGCAGAGCTACCTATGGTGCCATGAACTTCGCTGCTGCTGCCTTCTCCTGATGAGCCACCTCCCTCAACAGTATCCAAAGTGGTATATCTGTTTTGGAGGGAGGTGACCACAGGGTACCTCTGTACTACCTACCTTCCCTTACTCTTCCAGACGGTCACCCATTCCCTATCTGCCTGTGTAACCTTTACCTGCGGTGTGACCAACTCACTAAACATGCTATTCATGACATCCTCAGCATCGCGGATGCTCCAAAATGAATCCAATCGCAGCTCCAGTGCCGCAATGCGGTCTGACAGGAGCTGCAGCTAGATACACTTGCCGCACACATAGTAGTCAGGGACATTTCCCACATAGCACAGGAGGAGCATGACATGGGTCTGGGCTCACCTGCCATGACTTAACCCTTAAATTAACTTAATTTGGCAACAATGCCAAAGGTTTCTTACTGATCAGAAAAAAAGAAAAAGGATAAAATACTCACCAATCCACCAGCCAATCTAATAGGCCCTATCCTTTCTTTAGTTATTCCCTTGCTATTAATATATTTATAGAACATCTCTGGGTTTTCCTTGATTTTACTTGCCAAGAACTTTTCATGCCTCTCTCAGCATTCCTAATCTCCTTTTTAATTTCACCTCTGAACTTTCTATATTTCTCCAGAGATTCTACAGTATTTAGCCGTTGGTATATGACATAAGCTTCCCTTTTTTTCTTTATCCTTCCATGTAAGTCCCTGACATCCAGGGGGCTCTAGAATTGTTATTCCTACCCTTTTTCTGTAAGGGCACAAGTTTGGCCTTAACCCTCCGGATCTCCTCCTTGAATGCCTCTCACTGTTCCGACACTGATTTACCCACAAGTAGCTGTTTCCAGTCCACTATGGCCAAATCACTTCTCAACTTAACAAAGTTAGCTTTCCCCAATTTGGAACTTTTATTCCTGGCCTATCCTTGTCCTTATCCATAACTACCTTGAATCTGACTGAATTATGGTCACTGGCACCCAAGTGCTCTCCCACTGATACCCCTTCAACCTGCCCAGCTTCATTCCCCAAAACTAAATTCAAAACCGCCCCCTTTCATGTTGGGCTTGTTACATACTGACTAAAAAAGTTCTCTTGAATGCATTTAAAAAATTCCGTACCCTCTATACCCTTCACACTATATTTGTTCCAATCAATATTAGATTAGTTGAAATCCCTACTATTGCTGCCCTATGGTTTTTGGACTTCACAGCAAGTTGCCTACATATTTGCTCCTCTATCTCCCTCCCACTGTTTGGGGGTCTATAATACACGCCCAGCAGTGTGATCGCCCCTTTTTTTATTTTTCAATTCGACCTATATGGTCTCATTTGATGATCCCTCCAACATATCATCCCTCCTCACAGCTATAATAGTTTCCTTAATCAATACCGCGATCCCCCTCCCTTTTTACCCTCTGTCCTGTCTAAAAATCCTGTAGCCAGGAATATTGAGCTGCCAAACCTGCCCCCTCCTTCAGCCATGTTTCTATAATGTCATACTGCCAAGTGTCTACCTGTGCTCTCAGCTCATCCGCCTTATTTGCTACACTCCTTGCATTGAAGTATATACCATGCAGCACAGGAAGACCTCCTTGATTTCTATTTACTAACCCTTGTTTCCTCTGTCTTACAGATTCACTTTCTACATTCTTGCTTTCCAATTGCAGCTTTGCTTTCTTCCCTATTGAATTTATTTTCAGGTTCCCATCCCCCTGCCAAGCTAGTTTAAACTCTCCCCAAGGTTGGGAAAGGCCTTAAAAAAGTATTTATTTGTTCCCCCCCCACCCCAAATTTTTGTCAGCCTCTCTCTATAACTGAACCCATTTGGCCAAGTTCCCTATTTATCTTCAACTTTCGGCAATTGCTGCTCAGTTACTGTGCGTATTTGTAGCTGGGACACGCAGGTGCCTGTGTGGAGGTGCTGTGTCATTATACCGACTGGCACTGCGCCCCATGGCAGAAGGTGGCAGTTCATAAACATAGCACACACCTTACGTCTTCAATCAGGTATTTATTGAGCATCATTGATTGGCAGTGAGAGTCACTACAAGATAAACTAGTCAGGTTTATACTGACTGCTGAAACCCATTAACCGAGGAGAAGGAGGAGTGAGTCAGAGGCAGTGAAAGAGCAGCTGAGAGTGACTACTGCATGTGTGTGAAGGCAGCTCCCAGTCTCTGGCCTCTTCATACGCACAGAAAGACTATTGTTAGTGGTAGCAGCTGTTTGGCAATGCTCACTGATCACAGGGCTCCATTACACTCTCGTGTCGATAACACCCTTGGTGTAAATTTCACTCCAGTGTATTTATCACTCCTAATATTGCCCCAGGTATCTGCATCACTCCATCACCTCGGTTAACAGCGACAAATACACGAGTGATTGTAGAAGCAGAAAGGTGCATTAGTGAAAATGTGTAAGAGGATGGCACGTCCATGAGCCTGGTGCTGTGCCTCTCCCGTCCTCGAACAGGGCTCTGTCAATTGCAGCGATCAGTATTACAGCACTCGTATTGAATTCTTGTCTCATTTCCGGTTTTGGCAATGATCTCACACTCTAAATGTTGGGCGCAGTTCTGAACAAATTGAGTTGCTGGGAAATGAGAAAGAACATTCAGTTAGTGTGCATGAGAGACAGAGAGGGTTAGACAGAGAGAGAGAGAGAGAGAGAGAAAGAGCCAGAGACAGAGTGAGACCGAAAATGAGAGGGACAGATAAAGAAACAGAAAGAGATACAGACAGGGAGGGAGGGATAGAAACAAACAAACAGATACAAATAGACAGAGAAAAAAATAACCAGATATACAAAGAAACAGCGAAGAAAGACAGAGACAGAAAATGAGAGCAATAGTGGGAGAGATTATTCAAACCCATTGGGAACTAGGCAGGGACTGTCCAAACTCAATAGAGACTGATGGCTTGAAATTGGACGGGGAGCTGGGACCTCACTATGATTGGATAGAGTGAGCGGGGACCTCACTGTGATTGGACAGAGTGAGCGAGGATCTTACTGTGACTGGACAGTGAACTGGAACCTCACTGTGATTGGACAGTGTGAGCTGTGACCTCACTGTGATTGGACAGAGTGAGCAGGGATCTCACTGTGATTGGACAGAGTGAGCAGGGACCTCACTGTGATTGGACAGTGAACTGGAACCTTACTGTGATTGGACAGTGTGAGCTGTGACCTCACTGTGATTGGATAGAGTGAGCGGGGATCTCACTGTGATTGGACAGAGTAAGCGGGGATCTCACTGTGATTGGACAGAGTGAACTGTGACTCACTGTGATTGGACAGTGAGCTGAAACCTTACTCTGATTGGACGGTGTAATAGCGCTCCACCTATAGGATTATTGATGTAATAACAACCACTGATGTAATAAATATAAAATGTCATATGGCAAGGTCATGTGACACAGTTCTTGTTGGGAGCCATCTTGTAGTGCATGTGCTTGTGTAGTGGTATCTAAAGATATCACAGATTGGGGACGAGGATGGCATTTTTGGATTCCCTAACTGGCAGTACAGTCCTGAGCCCCTGGAAATAGCTGAAAATTATCATTTTCGAACACAAAATCAATTAAATGATGAGGTATCAGTGAGTACATTGTAGCTTTAAAAAAGCTATCCATTCACTGTCATTTCGGAAACTTTCAGGACCGAGCATGATGTGACGGCTTTGTTTGTGGGTTGAAAAATGAAGGAGTCAGAAGGAAATTGTTGACAATCCCTAACTTGACTTCTGATTTAGCTTAACAGACAGCTATGATGATAAATATAACCGACCAATGCACCCGTGAATTTGATTTCTGATTTAGCTTAACAGACAGCTATGATGATGGATATGGCCGACCAATGCACCCGTGA
Organism: Pristiophorus japonicus; assembly: GCF_044704955.1. Taxonomy (NCBI): domain Eukaryota; kingdom Metazoa; phylum Chordata; class Chondrichthyes; family Pristiophoridae; genus Pristiophorus; species Pristiophorus japonicus. Next base: position 339,704 of record NW_027250648.1, on the reverse strand, counting down.
ATTTTGCGCTATTTTTAGTTGTTAGACAACCGAGGTAAATTACCTGCAGGCTAAAAGCAAAAGGCAGTTGGGTTCCAAGGCCTCAGCAACTAGCCATTATAACAGCACATTGAACAACACATTGCTCAAAGCTGTCCATATGTGAAGGCAGAGTGTTTCTGCTGCAAGAAAACTGGGCATCTTGCGAAGGTGTGCTGACTAAAGAGTAAACCAACTTTTAATGCTAGAAGTAGAAATCGTCAGACACTACATAGCATTGAAGAGAAGCAACAGGATAGGAGGTTCTGGAGATACATGTCATCATGAGCACGAAGGTATCTAACAGCGACTCACAAGGTATCGTCATCCAAGTAGACATTGCAGGAACCAGGATACCCATGGAAATCGATACTGGTGCATCCGTGAGTATAGTACCGGAATCGGTATATTTCGACAAGTTGCGGGATTTTCGACTGGAGAAATCGAAGATAGAGCTGCGAGTCTACTCAAATCACTGTTGTAGAAAGTATGACCATACCAGTGAAACACAAGGATTAATTTCAGAGCTTGCCTCTCAGTAGTGGCAGGGGACAAGCCTTCCTTGACAGTTAGATTGGTTGGGATCACTGAAGCTGGATTGGAGTGAGATTTTTCGTGTTGAAACGAGATTTGCATCAAAGGGTGATGTCATCAAGCAGTGTCCGAAGGTGTTCTGTGAAACGGGCAGTCCGATCCAAGGCTTCAAGGTGAGTGTCAGGGTACAAAAGGACGCAAGACCAGTTTACTGCAAGCCACGTTCCGTACCACACGCACTCAAGGAGAAAGTTGAGCAAGAACTCAAAAGACTAGAAACTGAGAACAATGGGCCTAAAATTGAGGTCGGAGCCTTCCTTCATATGAATGCATCCTACCCGAAAAAAATCTGCCAAAGTACCTGGTGGTCTTGGAGGAACGTAAGGTTCCGGTTGGATGTCTAGAAGCGCTGCACAGCGCACAGGAACCTGTCTTCGAGGTACGTACGGAGAAGCTGGAGTCACGTGGACCTGGACAACCAATCACAATGCAGTATTCTCATTGATAGTAATGGGAATCCCATTTGTACGAGTTCCCATTACTATTAATGAGAAAAATCCCTAAAACACACAAACACAGTATAATAAATAAATAAAACAACTCACATATTTAAAATTAATTGAAATTAAATGTAATTAAATGTTTTAGAAAATATATATATTTTTTGGAATTATTTTTAATGTGTTTTAATAGTGTTAAAAATAAACTTAGCTTAATGGGCAGGGCTTTTACTATAAAAATGTGTATTTAAATTTAATTTTTATAAGTTTTAATACTCGTACACTGGTAAAAGTAAGCTATGCACCTGCTTTCCACCAGGCGTAAAAGTTTGAAGGACATTCGCTGGGCATGAGTTGGGAAATAGCCCAATCTCTCCCGTGCGGATGGCCTTCTCCCAGGGATGAGGAGGATCCGTCAAGAGAAATCTCTGACGATTGGAAAAGCCGGTTTTGGGCGTATGAACATCGCACCCCGAGACCTGGCTTCTTCAAGGCCTCGCCAGTTCCGTGTGCACTCCGTAAGGACCCGGCGAGGCCGCAATCTTCGGGCGATTATCTCTAAGGTAGATCGAAGTAATTGGGCTACACCCATTGTGGTTGTACCTAAGTCAGATGGTAAGGTAAGGTTTTGTGGTGATTATAAAGTAAACGTAAAGCAGGTTCCGCCAAATGCAGAAGAAGTGTTCAATTTTTCATATATTGATGAGCTGCCTGTCACAGCTGAAAAGATTGGGAGAGCAACCAAATGTGAGCCAATTATGTCAAGGGTGTATGATTACATAGCAAATGGCTGGCCAAACCAGGTAACACAGGAAGCTATTCATCCATACTTCATTAATAGAAACATAGAAAATAGGTGCAGGAGTAGGCCATGCGGCCCTTCGAGCCTGCACCGCAATTCAATAAGATCATGGCTGATCATTCCCTCAGTACCCCCTTCCTGCTTTCTCTCCATACCCCTTGATCCCCTTAGCCGTAAGGGCCATATCTAACTCCATCTTGAATATATCCAATTAATTGGCATCAACAACTCTCTGCGGCAGGGAATTCCACAGGTTAACAACTCTCTGAGTGAAGAAGTTTCTCCTCATCTCAGTCCTAAATGGCCTACCCCTTATCCTAAGACTATGTCCCCGGTTTTGGACTTCCCCAACATCGGGAACATTCTTCCCGCATCAAACCTGTCCAGTTCCGTCAGAATCTTATACGTTTCTATGAGATCCCCTCTCATCCTTCTAAACTCCAGTGAATAAAGGCTCAGTTGATCCAGTCTCTCCTCATATGTCAGACCAGAAATCCCTGGAATCAGTCTGGTGAACCTTCCCTCAATAGCAAGAACGTCGTTCCTCAGATTAGGAGACCAAAACTGAACACAATATTCCAGGTGAGGCCTCACCAAGGCCATGTACAACTGCAGTAAGACCTCCCTGCTCCTATACTCAAATCCCCACCTATGAAGGCCAACATACCATTTGCCTTCTTCACCGCCTGCTGTACCTGCATGCCAACTTTCAATGACTGATGAACCATGACACCCAGGTCTCATTGCATTTCCCCTTTTCCTAATCTGCCGCCATTCAGATAATATTCTGTCTTCGTGTTTTTGCCCCCAAGGTGGATAACCTCACATTTATCCACATTATACTGCATCTGCCATGCATTTGCTCACTCACCTAACCTGTCCAAGTCACCCTGCAGCCTCTTAGCGTCCTCCTCACAGCTCACACCGCCACCCAGTTTAGTGTCATCTGCAAACTTGGAGATGTTACACTCAATTCCTTCATCTAAATCATTAATATATATTGTAAAGAGCTGGGGTTCCAGCACTGAGCCCTGCGGCACTCCACTAGTCACTGCCTCCCATTCTGAAAAGGACCCGTTTAATCCGACTCTCTGCTTCATGTCTGCCAACCAGTTCTCTATCTATGTCAGTACATTACCCCCAATACCATGTTCTTTGATTTTGCACATCAATCTCTTGCGCGGGACCTTGTCAAAAGCCTTTTGAAAGTCCAAATACACCACATCCACTGGTTCTCCCTTGTCCACTCTGCTAGTTACATCCTCAAAAAATTCTAGAAGATTTGTCAAGCATGATTTCCCCTTCATAAATCCATGCTGACTTGGACCGATCCTGTCACTGCTTTCCAAATGCGCTGCTATTTCATCCTTAATGATTGATTCCAACATTTTCCCCACTACTGATGTCAGGCTAACCGGTCTATAATTACCCGTTTTCTCTCTCCCTCCTTTTTTAAAAAGTCGTGTTACATTAGCTACACTCCAGTCCATAGGAGTTGATAGACTGTTGGAAAATGATTACCAATGCATCCACTATTTCTAGGGCCACTTCCTTAAGTACTCTGGGATGCAGACTATCAGGCCACGGGAATTTATCGGCCTTCAATCCCATCAATTTCACTAACACAATTTCCCGCCTAATAAGGATATCCTTCAGTTCCTCCTTCTCACTAGACCCACTATCCCCTAGTACATTCGGAAGGTTATTTGTGTCTTCCTTCGTTATTATGTTCTTATCACAGAACCGAAATATTTGTTCAATTGGTTTGCCATTTCTTTGTTCCTCATTATAAATTCACCTGAATCCGACTGCAAGGGACCTATGTTTGTCTTCACTAATCTTTTTCTCTTCACGTATTTATAGAAACTTTTGCAGTCAGATTTTATGTTCCCTGCAAGCTTCCTCTCATACTCTATTTTCCCCCTCTTAATTAAACCCTTAGTCCTCCTCTGCTGAATTCTAAATTTCTCCCAGTCCTCAGGTTTGTTGCTTTTTCTAGCCAATTTATATGCCTCTTCCTTGGTTTTAACACTATCCTTAATTTCCCTTGTTAGCCACGGTTGAGCCACCTTCCCCGTTTTATTTTTACTCCAGACAGGGATGTACAATTGCTGAAGTTCATCCATGTGATCTTTAAATGTTTGCCATTGCTTATCCACCGTCAACCCTTTAAGTATCCTTTGCCAGTCTATTCTAGCCAATTCACGCCTTATGCCGTCGAAGTTACCTTTCCTTAAGTTCAGGATGCTAGTTTCCGAATTAATTGTGTCACTCTCCATCTTAATAAAGAATTCTACCATATTATGGCCACTCTTACCCAAGGAGCCTCACACAACAAGCTTGCTAATTAGTCCCTCCTCATTACACATCACCCAGTCTAGGATGGCCAGCTCTCTAGTTGGTTCCTCGACATATTGGTCTAGAAAACCATCCCTAATACACTCCAGGAAATCCTCCTCCACTGCATTGCTACCAGTTTGGTTAGCCCAATCAATATGTAGATTAAAGTCGCCCATGATAACTGCTGGACCTTTATTGCACACATCCCTTATTTCTTGTTTAATGCTGTCTCCAACCTCACTACTACTGTTTGGTGGTCTGTATACAACAAGGAATGAATTGCCGGTGAATAAAGATTGTATCATGTGGGGAGCAAGAATGGTTATCCCAAATAAGTTGAGGTCCAAATTGTTAGGAGATCTTCATGACCAGCTCCTGGGAATGTGCTTGACCAAGAGTTTTGCAGATAAAGAGATAGAGTGCATCGTCAGTCAGTGTATAACATGTCAATCAGTGAGCATGGAAATAGCCTCACAGGGTTACATGTCGATTTTGCTGAGTTAGAAGGACAGCAATTGTTCATAGTGACAGATAGTCATTTGAAGTGGGTAGAGGTGTTTCCAGTGTGGAAAATAACAACAAGTAAAACACTAGACAATTTGAGAAGATTGTTTTCTTCATACGGCCTCCCAGAAGAAATTGTGTCTGATAATGGGCCGCAATGTTGTTCAGAAGAATTTGCACAGTTCATGAGCAGAAACGGTGTGAAACATACCAAAGTTCCACCATATCACCCTGCTTCAAATGGTGCAGTAGAGTGCACAGTACAAATTGTAAAACGTGCCCTCATCAAACAAATGTTGGATCCAAATCCAAGGCAGTTGTCGTTAGACCACAAACTGGCTAATTTTCTGATTACGTATCGTAATACTCCTCATACCACTACTGGTAGAACACCAGCAGAATTGTTTCTCAAACGACAGCCATGGACCAGGTTCTCGTTAACAACAACAAAAGGTCACGTGGCAAGGTCATGTGACACAATTCGTGTTAGAAGCCATCTTGTAGTGTGTGTGCTTGTGTAGTGATGTCTAAAAGTAATGCAGACGGAGTGAGTGGGACCTCACTGTGATTGGATAGAGTGAGCTGGGACCTACTGTGATTGGGTAGAGTGAACGAGGTGTTCACTGTGATTGGACAGTGAGTGGGGATCTCACTGTGATTGGACAGAATGAGCGGGGACCTCACTGTGATTGGACGGAGTGAGCTGGGAGTTCACTGTGATTGGACGGAGTGAGCTGGGAATTCACTGTGATTGGACGGAGTGAGCTGGGAGTTCACTGTGATTGGATAGGATGAGCTGGGAGTTCTCTGTGATTAGACAGGATGAGCTGGGAGTTCACTGTGATTGGACAGGGTGAGCTGGGAGCTCAATGTGATTGGACAGGGTGAGCTATGAGCTCACTGTGATTGGACAGGGTGAGCTGGGAGTTCACTGTGATTGGTCACTTACAGGGCTGATGATCGTAATAGACGATGATGCAATGAGGGTGCTCAGGGTCACAAGTTACGACATTGCTGGTGCATCTCTTTCCCTTGCCAATGCATTCACAGTGGTTACACTCCAGGGCTTGGGCTGTGGAGAAAAAGAAAAAAATTATAAATCCACTAAACCATGCGTAACTGACAGAGAGAAAAGAGACAGCAACAAATGTTGCCAAAAGAGATAACGTGGGAAGGGCAAATAATATACAACATTACATTTCCAGGAGTTCGGCGAGTTGGGTCATTCCTGTATCTGATTGGAAGTAACCCCATGTAGGACTGGACAGAGGGGGAGTATCCCTATATAGGACTGGACAGAGGGGGTGTACCCCTATATAGGACTGAACAGAGGGGGTGTATCCCCAAATAGGACTGAACAGAGGGGGTGTACCCCTATATAGGACTGGACCGAGGGGGTGTGTCCCTAAATAGGACTGGACAGAGCGAATGTACCCCTATATAGGACTGGACAGAGGGGATGTACCCCTAAATAGGACTGGACAGAGGGGGTGTACCCCTATATAGGACTGGACAGGGAGGTGTATCCCTATATAGGACTGGACAGAGGGGGAGTACCCCTATATAGGATTGGACAAGGGGGTGTATCCCTATATAGAACTGGACAGAGTTGGAGTACCCCTATATCGGACTGGACAGGGGGGTACCTCTATATAGGACTGAACAGAGGGGGTGTACCCCTATATAGAACTGGACAGAGGGGGTGTGCCCCTATATAGGACTGGACAGAGGGGGAGTACCCCTATATAGGACTGGACAGGTGGGTGTATCCCTATATAGAACTGAACAGAGGAGGAGTACCCCTATATAGGACTGGACAGGGGGGTACCTCTATATAGGACTGGACAGAGGGGGTGTACCCCTATATAGGACTGGACAGAGGGGGAGTATCCCTATATAGGATTGGACAGAGGAGGAGTACCCCTATATAGGACTGGACAGGGGGGTACCCATATATAGGACTGGACAGAGGGGGTGTACCCCTATATGGGACTGGACGGGGGGAGTACCCCTATATAGGACTGGACAGAGGGGGGTACCCCTATATAGGACTGGACAGAGGGGGTGTACCCCTATATAGGATTGGACAGAGGGAGTGTACCCCTATATAGGATTGGACAGAGGGGGTGTACCCCTATATAGGACTGGACAGAGGCCGTGTAACCCTATATAGGACTGGACAGAGGGCGTGTACCCCTATATAGGACTGGACCGAGGTGGTGTATCCCTAAATAGGACTGGACAGAGGGGATGTACCCCTATATAGGACTGGACAGAGGGAATGTACCCCTATATAGGACTGGACAGAAGTGATGTACCCCATTATAGGACTGGACAGAGGGGGTGTACCCCTATATAGGATTGGACAGAGAGGGTGTACCCCTATGTAGGACTGGATGGAGGGGCATACCCCTATATAGGACTGGACAGAGGGGGTGTACCCCTATCTAGGACTGGACAGTGGGAATGTACCCCTATATAGGACTGGACAGGGGGGTACCTCTATATAGGAGTGGGCAGAGGGGGTGTACCCCTATATAGGACTGGGCAGAGGGGGTGTACCCCTATATAGGACTGGGCAGAGGGGGAGTACCCCTATATAAGACTGGACAGAGGGGGAGTACCCCTATATAGGATTGGACAGAGGAGGAGTACCCCTATATAGGACTGGGCAGAGGGGGAGTACCCCTATATAAGACTGGACAGAGGGAGAGTACCCCTATATAGGACTGGACAGTGGGTGTGTACCCCTATATAGCACTGGGCAGAGTTGCAGTACTCGTACATAGGATTAGACAAAGAGGGGGAGTTGGATCTCTAAGTAGGACTGAACAAGGTACTCCTCCCCGAGTACAGATCTTACAGCTCAGCCATGATCTTATTGAATGGCGGAGCAGGCTCGAGGAGCCAAATGGCCTAATCCTGCTCCTATTTCTTAAGTTCTTATGTACAGTGATGTCCCTCCTATAATGAACCGATACATTTCCTACAATGAACCCCAATATAGTTCATGGATGACCTTCCTTTATGAACCCCAATATAGTTTGGAGATATTTTTGCTAAAATGAACCCTAATATGTTTCAGTGGTGTCCCTACAGTGAGTTCCAATATAGTTCAGGGATGTCCCTCCCATAATGAACATCAGTATATTTCAGAGATGTCCGATAATGAACCCCAATATAGTTCAGGGATGTCTCTCCTATCATAAACCCCAATATAGTTCAGGGATATCCTTCTTCTAGTTTGAAAATGACCTAATACAACACTTCAGTTAATTCTGAAATGATTGGCTCCAATTATCTTCGTATTACATTGACCTGAATATGCTGTAAAGTGATAGGCCCTGTCAGCACTGATTATATACAGGGTCCCACTGCTCAGTGTCCTTCCCACTGATTTCACAGCTCGCCCTCAATCTAAGATCACTCATCAGTGCCACTGACAATGGGAGGCACTGACTAACAGCAGAGGGACAGATCACCTTACAACTCATCACAATCTCACACCTGTCTGCAAATAGCTTGCGGCGTACACAGTGATCAGCACTAATACACCGCATTAGGCGGGGCACACAATGCAGGGTGTTACTTCCACAGTGACCTCGTATCATCAGCCATTATAACACCAACCTCGCACTGTACATCCTTAATAATATTCTGTAATTACGCCTGAAAATGTTACCCACCTCTCACACTCCTGTATCTGCTGAGGTCTCTGTAACCCCACTTTCACAATCCTGTATCTGATGGGGTCCCTCTATCTTCTCTCACACTCCTGTATCTGGGGAGGTCCCTCTAACCCTCTCTCACACTCCTGTACATGGGGAGGTCCCTCTAACCCCCCTCTCACACTCCTTTATCTCGGGAGTTCTGTCGAAACCCTCAGACTTCTGTATCTGGGGAGGTCGCTCTAACCCCTATCTCACACTCCCGTATCTGGGGAGGTCCCTCGAACCTCTCTCTCACACGCCTGTATCTGGGGAGGTTCCTCTAGCCCTCTCTCACACTCCTGTATCTGATTGGGTCCCTCTAACCCCTCTCTCACATTCCTGTATCTGGGGAGGTTGCTCTAAATCCTCCCTCACACTCCTGTATCTGGGGAGGTCCCTCGAATGACACTCTCACACTCCATTATCTGGGGAGGTCCCTTTAATGCCTCTCTCACACTCCTATATCTGATGGGGTTCCTCTAACCCCTCCCTCACACTCCCGTATCTGGGGAGGTCGCTCTAAATCCTCCCTCACACTCCTGTATCTAAGGAGGTCCCTCTAACAACACCCCCTCACAATCTAGTATCTGGGGAGGTCCGACTAATGATACTTCACACTACAGTATCTGGGGAGGTCCCTCTAATGCCTCTCTCACACTCCTGTATCTGATGGGGTCCCTCTAACCCCTCCCTCACACTCCCGTATCTGGGGAGGTCCCTTGAACGACACTCTCACACTCCCGTATCTGGGGATGTCGCTCTAAACCCTCTCTCACACTCCTGTATCTGATGGGGTCCTTCTAACCCCTCTCTCACACTCCCGTATCTGGGGAGGTCCCTCTAACCCCTCCCTCACACTCCTGTATCTGGGGAGGTCCTGCTAACCCCTCTCTCACACCCCTGTATTTGGGGAGGTCCCGCAAAACCCTCTCTCATACTCCTATATCAGGAGAGGTCCCTCTAACCCCTCTCTCATACTCCTGTAACTGGGGAATCCCGACTAACCCATCAATCCTAATCCTGTATTTGGGGAGTTCCCTCTAACCCCTCTCTCTCACACTCCTGTATCTGGGGAGGTCCCTCTAACCCAACTTTCACACTCCTGTATCTGGATGATGTTCCTCTAACCCCTCTCTCACACTCCTGTAACTGAGGAGGTCCCTCTAAACCCTCTCTCACACTCCCGTATCTGGGGAGGCCGCTCTAAACCCTCCCTCACACTCCTGTATCTGGGGAGGTCCCTCTAATGCCTCTCTCACACTCCAGTATCTGGGGAGGTCTCTCGAACGACACTTTCACACTCCTGGGATGTCGCTCTAAACCCTCCATCACACTCCTGTATCTAAGGAGGTCCCTCTAACAACACTCCCTCACAATCTAGTATCAGGGGAAGTCCCACTAACGATACTGCACACTACAGTATCTGGGGAGGTCCTGCTAACCTCCCTCACACTCCTGTATCTGATGGGGTCCCTCTAACCCCTCTCTCACACTCCCGTATCTGGGAGGTCCCGCTAACCTCTCTCACACTCCTGTATCTGGAGAGGTCCCTCTAACCCCTCCCTCACACTCCTGTATCTGGGGAGGTCCTGCTAACCCCTCTCTCACACTCCTGTAATTGGGGAGGTCCCACTATACCCTCTCTCACACTCCTATATCAGGAGAGGTCCCTCTAACCCCTCTCTCATACTCCTGTAACTGGGGAATCCCGACTAACCCATCGATCCTAATCCTGTATTTGGGGAGGTCCCTCTAAACGCTCTCTCTCACACTCCTGTATCTGGGGAGGCCCTCTAACCCAACTTTCACACTCCTGTATCTGATGATGTCTCTCTAACCCCTCTCTCACACTCCTGTAACTGAGGAGGTCCCTCTAAACCCTCTCTCACACTCCCGTATCTGGGGAGGCCGCTCTAAACCCTCCCTCACACTCCTGTATCTGGGGAGGTCCCTCTAAACCCTCTCTCACACTCCTGTATCTGATGATGTCCCTCTAACCCCTCTCTCACACTCCTGTAACTGAGGAAGTCCCTCTAAACCCTCTCTCACACTCCTCTATCTGGGGAGGTCCCTCTAACCCCTCTCGCACACTCCTATATCTGGGGAGGTCACTCTAACCCCTCTCTCTGATTTCTATATCTGGGGAGGTCCCCCTAACCTCTCCCTCACACTCCTGTATCTGGGGGGATCCCTCCAGCCCCTCTCTCTCTCACACTCCTGTATATAGGGACACCACCCTCTAACATCTCTCTCACACTCCTGTATCTGAGGCGGTCCCTCTCACCCCTCTCTCACACACTCCTGTAGCTGGGGAGGTCCCTCTAACTCCTCTCTCTCACACTCCTGTACCGGGAGAGATCCCTCTAATCCCTCTCTCACACTCCGGTATCTGGAGAGTTCCCTCTAACCTCTTTCTCACACTCCTGTGTCTGGGGGGATCCCTCTAAACACTCACTCACACACTCCTGTTTCTGGAGAGCTCCCTCGAACCCCTCCCTCACTCTCCTCTATCTGGGGAGCTCCCTCTAACCCCTCTCTCACATTCCTGTATCTGGGGAGCTCCCTTTAACGACACTCTCACACTCCAGTATCTGGAGAGTCTCCTCTAACCTCCCTCACACTCTTGTATCTGGGGAGGTCGCTCTAAACCCTCCCTCACACTCTTGTATCTGGGGAGGTCCCGCTAACCCCTCTCTCACACTCCTGTATCAGGAGAGGTTCCTCTAACCTCCCTCACACTCCTGTATCTGGGGAGCTCCCTCTAATGACATTCTCACACACTCCAGTATCTGGGGAGGTTCCTCCAAACTCTCTCTCTCTCTCACACTCCTGTATCTGGAGAGCTCTCTCTAACCCCTCTCTCACACACTCCTCTATCTGGGAGGGTCCCTCTAACCCCTCTCACACACTCCTGTATCAGGAGAGGTCCCTCTAACCTCCCTCACACTCCTGTATCTGGAGAGGTCCCTCTAACCCTCCCTCACACTCCTGTATCTGGGGAGGTCACTCTAACCCCTCTCTCACTCTTTCATCTGAGGAGGTCACTATAACCCCTCTCCCACCCTCCCTGTATATAGGGACCCACCTCCCACCTCCCCAACCTCTCTCTCACACTCTTCGTAACTGAGGAGATCCCTCTAACCCCGCTCTCTCTTTCCTCTATCTGGGGGGGGGGGTCCCTCTAACCCCTCTCACACACTCCTCTATCTGGGAGGGTCCCTCTAACCCCTCTCACACACTCCTGTATCTGGGGAGGTCCCTCTAGCCCCTCACACTCCTGTATCTGGGGGGATCCCTCTAACCCCTCTCACACACTCCTGTATCTGGGGGGGTCCCTCTAACCCCTCTCACACACTCCTGTATCTGGGGAGGTCCCTCTAGCCCCTCACACTCCTGTATCTGGGGAGGTCCCTCTAGCCCCTCACACTCCTGTATCTGGGGAGGTCCCTCTAGCCCCTCACACTCCTGTATCTGGGGAGGTCCCTCTAGCCCCTCACACTCCTGTATCTGGGGAGGTCCCTCTAACCCCTGTCACACTCCTGGATCTGACGAGCCATCCCACCTCTCTCTCTCTTCCCTTCCTGATCCAACCTGCGGGGCCAGTAAAACCCTAGCTTGGTGTCTCCCAAGCGGATGAACTCATCCTTTTCCCCTGCTTCCTGCTCCTTGCGTTGTTTTCCCGGAAAGTTCTGACACCTGACCGGGTGCTGTCCTGCACTGGGGGTGAGTCCAGTCCTTCTCCTAACCCCTGCTACCCCTCTCCGGACCCTCGTCCCCCTCGCGTGGGACCGCTCCCCCCAGCGCCCGCCCCTTGGATTACTCACTGCAACAGGCGGCTGCCAGGAGCAGCAGGAAGATGGAGGCAGTCGTCATGGTGGTCTCGGTGTGTGGGATCGACACTGCTGTAGGAGAGAGAGAGAGAGAGAGAGAGTCGGTGATGAGCTTCAGCACGGACCCACCTCAGGCTCATGTATCCGATCCCGGCGCACTCACCTACAGCTGCTCCAGTCACTGTCCTCGTGTCTGGCACCTTCGGGAGACTGCTGCCGTCGGAGTGAAACTTTCGCCGGTCTGGGATGGGTGCGGTTGAGATGAGAATCTGTGCCGACGGCCCCACCTGTGAAACAGAACCCGGCGGTGTCTGCTTTCAAACCGTTTTGTTGTGGCCCGCTGAGAAACTGCGTCTCTGTTCAGAACCTGTTTTCCGATGCGCCCGGGGGCTGGATTGTTCTCAGTGTCGGCACAACAAATGGAGCAATGAAACTGAACAGACCACTCGGCATTGGAGTCGGGCACAACAAGAGCAGCTTACATTTATATAGCGTCTTGTCCCCAGGCTTCAGAGCACGTTATCACAGGACGTTATGGCACAGAAGGAGGCTATTCAACCCATCTTTACAGGGACGTTATCAAACAAAATCTGACACAACCTATTGGGGCAGGTGACCAAAAGCTTCGTCAAAGAGGTAGGTTTTAAGGAGCGTCTTAAAGGAGGAGAGAGAGGTAGAGAGACAGAGAGGTTTAGGCAGTGAGTTCCAGAGCTTATGGCCTAGACAGCTGAAGCTACAGCCATCGATGGTGAAACGATGAAAATCAGGGATGCTCAAGAGGCCAGAATTGGAGGAGCGCAGAGATCTCGGGTGCAGGGGCCGCGGGGTTGAGTGGCGGGAGGAGGTCACAGGGGTTGTGAAGGGGCGAGGCAATGGAGGGATTTGAACACGAGGATTAGATTTTTAAATTGAGACGTTGCCAGACCAGGAGCCAATGTAGGTCAGTGAGCACTGGAGTGATTGAATCATAGAATCATAAAAATTTACAGCACGGAAGGAGGCCATTTCAGCCCATCGTGTCCGTGCCGGCTGACCAAGAGCTACCCAGCCTAATCCCACTTTCCAGCTCTTGGTCCGTAGCCCTGTAGGTTACGGCACTTTAAGTGCAAATCCAAGTATTTTTTAAATGTGGTGAGGGTTTCTGCCTCTATCACCCTTTCAGGCAGTGATTTCCAGACCCCCAACACCCTCTGGGTGAAGGAATTTCCCCTCAAATCCCCTCTAAATCTCCTACCAATTATTTTAAATCTATGCCCCCTGGTTGTTGACCCCTCTGCTAAGGGAAACAGGTCCTTCCTATCCACTATATCCAGACCTCTCATTATTTTAAACACCTCCCCTCAGCCTCCTTTGTTCCAAAGAAAACAAACCCAGCCTATCCAATCTTTCCCCAAAGCTAAGATCTCCAGTCCAGCCAACATCTTTGTAAATCTCCTCTGTATGCTCTCGAGTGAAATCACATCTTTCCTGTAATGCGGTGACCAGAACTGCATGCTGTGGCCTAACTAGTGTTTTATGCAGTTCAAGCATAACTTCCCTGTTCTTGTATTCTATGCCTTGGCTAATAAAGGCAAGTATTTTTTTTTCAAAATATACTTTATTCATATAAAAATTTGCACGATACATTGGAAAGTAGTTCAGTCCATTCAGCAATTCCATACAATACATTTGAATGCTAACGGCAGTTCCGTTCAATACATTTGCTTGCTTTACATTTCAAGGTACAATTCAGTACAATCCAGGATACATTGTAACACAGACATCAAATTACATTACATGTGGCACTATACGGTACACGGAATGGGTGAGGGTACAATTACATTTCTTTGCAACATACATTACTAAACAGAACTTGCATTATACATGGCACTACACAGGTGTTTACAGATCATGGTGCTCCATGTATACAAAAAATTTACAAGTACGGCCCGAGGGGAGTTTTGTACTGATTCCTGCCCCTGGGTTTACCGTGGCAGAAGAGCTTTAAACTGTGGCCCTTCCCTTTGCGGCGACTGCACCAATTTTTAGTGTGTCCCTCAGCACGTATTCCTGGATCTTGGATTGCGCCAGTCTGCAACACGCAGACGTGGACATCTCCTTGCTCTGGAAGACCAGCAAGTTTCGGCAAGACCAAAGAGCGTCTTTCATCGAGTTGATGGCCCTCCAGCAGCAGGTGATGTCTGTCTCGGTGTGTGTCCCTGGGAACAGCCCGTAGAGCACAGAGTCCTGTGTTACGGAGCTGCTCGGGATGAACCTCGACAGCAACCACTGCATCTCTTTCCAAACCTGCGTCGCAAAGGCGCAATCCTGAAGGAGGTGGGTGACAGTCTCGTCCGCCCCGCAGCCGACTCGGGGGCACCGTGCCGTGTTGCTGAGACGCCGGCTGTGCATGAACGCTCTGACGGGTAGGGCCCTCCTCACCGCCAACCAAGCTACGTCTTGGTGCTTGTGTGAAAGCTCTGGCGATGAGACGTTCTGCCAAACAAGTTCGACAATCCGCTCAGGGAACCACCCGACAGGGTCCACCCTCTCCTTCTTTCGTAGGGCGTCCAGGACCTTACGTGCCGACCACTGTTTTATGGCCTTGTGGTCAACGGGGTTTTTTGTGAAAAACTTTTCCACGAAGGACAGGTGGACAGGCATGGTCCAACTGGTGGGGGCGTTTCGCGGCAGCGTGGCCAGACCCATCCTTCGCAACACCGGGGACAGGTAGAACCTCAGCACGTAGTGATACTTGGTGTTTGCGTACCGGGGGTCTGTGCACAGCTTGATGCAGCCTCACACAAAGGTGGCCATCAGGATGAGGGCCACGTTCGGAACGTCCTTTCCTCCACTGTCCAGAGATTTGTACATTGTGTCTCTGTGGACACGGTCCATTTTGGACCTCCAGACAAAGTGCAAGACGGCCCGGGTGACTGCCGCGGCGCAGGAGTGTGAGATGGGCCAGACCTGTGCCACGTGCAGCAGCCCCGAGAGCACCTCACTTCTGATGACCAGGTTCTTTCCTGCCATGGAGAGGGAGCACAGCTTCCACCATCCCAGTTTTTGCTTCACTTTCGCGATACATTCTTCCCAGTTTTTGGCGCACGCCCCGTCCGCTCCAAACCATATTCCCAACACCTTCAGGTAATCTGGCTTAACGGTGAAGGGAATAAAGGATCGGTCGGTCCAGTTGCCAAAGAGCATGGCCTCGCTCTTGCTGCAATTGACCTTTGCTCCCAAGGCCAGTTCAAACTGGTCGCAGATTGTGAGCAATCTGCGGATCCGAGCAAAAGATGGCTATGTCGTCCACGTACAGGGAGGTCTTGACCTGAGCGCCTCCGCTGCCTGGGATCGTCACCCCTCTAATGCCCGCATCCTTCCTGATGGACTCGGCAAAGGGCTCGATACAACACACAAACAAGACAGACGAGAGAGGACAGCCTTGCCTGACTCCAGATCTGATCGGAAAGCTTTGAGTTTCCCACCCGTTGATTAGAACTGCACGACTGATGTCTGTGTAGAGCAGTTTGACCCAATTGCGGATACCCTCCCCAAACCCCATTTTGGAGAGCACGTCCATCAGGTACGTGTGCGATATCCTGTCAAAGGCCTTCTCCTGGTCTAAGCTGATTAAGCAGGTGTCCACCCCCCTGTCCCACACGTAGGCGATCGTATCCCTGAGTAGCGCCAGGCTATCAGAGAGCTTCCTGCCGGGGACAGCGCAGGTCTGGTCCGGGTGAATCACCAGCTCAAGAGTAGGCTTGACCCTGTTGGCGATGACCTTTGACAGGATCCTGTAGTCCACATTGAGCAGCGAAATGGGCCGCCAGTTTTTGATTTCCTCCCTCTCCCCCTTCTGCTTGTAGATGAGGGTGATGATGCCTTTCCTCATCGATTCTGACATGCTGCCGGCCAGAAGCATACCTCCGTACTCTTCCAGCAGGTCTGGGCCTATCCAGTCCCACAGAGCCGAGTACAACTCGATCGGTAAGCCGTCGTTTCCGGGAGTTTTATTCGTCTCGAAGGACCGGACGGTCTTTGTCATCTTGTCCAGAGTTAGCGGGTGGTCCAGACTCTCCCACTCGCTGTCGTTTAGGACCTCCGAAATAGACGACAGGAACGACTGGGAGGCCGCGCGGTCTGTGGGCTTGACGTCGTACAGCCTGGCATAGAAGGATTTGCTGATCCTCAGCATGTCAGGCTGCGAAGACGTCACAGAACCGTCTTCTTCCTTTAGGCTGGTGATCACAGAGCTCCCCCTGTGTACCTTTTGGAAGAAGAAGCGCGAACACGTCTCATCCTGCTCGACGGAGCAGACTCTGGAGAGGAAGATGATTTTGGAGGACTCTGAGGTAAAGAGCGAGGCTTGCTGGCCCTTCACCTCTTCGAGTTCCTCCGTGACATCGACCCCCATCGACTGCAGCAGGAGCAGGTTTTGCATGCTCTTCTGGAGTTGGGACAATTCCTTCTGTCTCCCTCTCGCCTCCTGAACACCTTTGAGGATGAAGAACCTCTTGATGTTTGTCTTGATTGTTTCCCACCAGTGCATCGGGGAATCGCAGAGGGGTTTTACGGTTCTCCAACCTTTGTAATCCCTCTTGAGTTCCTCCACGTTTTCCGGAGTCAACAGTTTCACGTTCAGCTTCCATATCCCTCTGCCAACTTTCTGGTTTTCCTGTGGGCGACAGTCGGCCAGTAGGAGGCAGTGGTCAGAGAAGAACACCGGCGTGACGTCGGTGGATCTGACCTGGAGCGTGTGGGACACAAACAGGAAGTCTATTCTGGAACGGACGGACCCGTCTGGTCTCGACCAGGTGTATCTGAGCGGTGCTCCGTCTGCAGGGTTGCTGAAGACGTCGCACAGCTTGGCATCTTTTACCGCGTCCATCAGGAGTCTGGACGTGGTGCCCAGCTTGCTGTCGGCTCTGCTGGATCGTCCAGCCGCCTCGATGATGCAGTTGAAGTCACTGCCCAGAATGACCGGCCTGGACGTTGCCAGCAGCAGTGGGAGCTGCTGGAAGAGGGCCAGCCGCTCGCTTCTGAGAGGCGAGGCATACACGTTAATTAGCCTTCGAGGGGAATTTTTGTACATTACGTCTGCTACGAGGAGGCGGCCGCCCACCACCTCCTTAACTTCGGTGATGGTGAAGTGGCCTCCTCGCAGCAGAATGCCCAGGCCGGAAGACCGGCAGTCGTTGCCCCCTGACCATATGGATGGTCCATGGGCCCACCATCGTGACCACTGCCGGTAACTGCTGAAGTGCGGCAGCCGGCACTCCTGCAAGAACAGCAGGTCCGCTTTGACCTTGGCGACGTACCCCAAGGTGGAAACACATCGCGTAGTGGATTTTTCGCTACGCACGTCAATAGATGCTATTTTTAAATCCATGTTTAAGTTACAGGTTACAGTTCAAACCATTTACATTTTAAATAAACTGTCCTTTCCGTTGGAGACCTGCCCAGTGGCCGGTTCCTGCATACATAGATTTTCACTGTAAAAGTCTACTTCACCTGGGCTGGCATACTGGTCGTCCTCTGCCGTGGGAGTGTTTCGACCAGGGGACTGGTGTCGTGTTGTCAGAAAGTCCGATATGTCCTCTGCACTGTCCTCGCCTGGTGTTGGTGGTTCCCTCTTTTCATCAGTCACAGCGATCTCGAGCTGGTGTGCTTCGATCGCTGTGTCGCTCCCGGTATTCCGGAGGTGGGGTGTGCTGGGCACTTCGCTGCTCCCGTTGTCCCGGAGCTGGTCTGCATTGGTCGCTTCTTCGCTCCCGGTGTTCCGGAGCTCATGTGCGTTGAGCGCTTCGCTGCTCCCGGGTTCCCGGAGCGAGGCTGTGCCGGTCACTTCACTGCTCCCGGTCGCCTGTGGCTGTGGGTTGGCGTATTGACTCTTGTTTTGGTGGCGGTATTGAGGGGCTTTGTCTCGCCTTTCCTCATCAGACGAGCTGCCGTCGCTGCTGTCTGTCGTGGACGTTAGCCGCCTCTTCCCTGTCGTTCCCGCAGGAAATTCGAACAGTGTCGAAATCTCGACCTCCGAAAAGAATGACTCCGACACTTACAGCTCCGGTAGAAGTTTCCTTTTTAATTTACTTGCTCGCAAGGGGTAGGTTTCACTCAGTCAAGGGCTAAATGAACACCTCCGAAATGGTTCAGTTTAACAAGATATTTATACAGTAAAACCCAAGTTCTGGCCTCTCCCTGTGTATTGCTCTGTCTCACAGTCAGTGAATACAGATAAAGAGTTAATTACTATATCCTGGTCCTGACATGGTGTCCAGATATTTCCTTTTGTCAGGGTTATCAGAAAGCCAAACGGCCATTACTCCATGAGTCATAGGTAATGGGCTATCACCTGTCTTGTATTGTGTCAGGATTGTTTAAATTTCCTGGTCAGTTTATCTGTTTGCATCAAATGGATGAGGTCTCGGAAAGAGATAATGGCTAGAAGATAAGGGTGGGGTGACATGGAACTCCTGTAGTGTAGACAATAGGAGAGCACCATGGGGGGTTACTTGTCTCAGCATGACTTGTCTCCTAGCTGTCTGATGGCCATCAGCCATCTCAAACCAGGTTTAGCTGTTTATGCAAGCTGACTGCTAAAATGCAGAAAGTTCTGGAAGGGCCAGGAATCCATTTTAATCAAAAGGCACACAAATACCGTATGGTATCAGCTTAGATAAAAATACTTTCCACATTCCCCCATTTTGTCCTTCACAAGGTCAACTCAATCCATTCTGATCTTGTACAGTCTCTCCATTTCCATTTCCTTTAGTTTCATTACTCACTAGCCATATTATACCTTCAGGATTTCTTATTCTGGGAGTAATGCTTAGGAAGGGAGGCTGATGGTTATTATCATAATTGGGCTGGTACCATCCCTGGAAGGCTGTGAGTTTATACCCTGCCGACCTCCATTCTGTTTGCTCCTTCGTTTCTGGCCCCTTAGTTAGTTTTGTCCTGTTTTGCACTGTCAACCATTCTACCATTTCTGATTCGTTAAAGGGGACAGATCTCAGGGGAATACCCCCCCCTGGAGTGGACAGGTACATGGGAACATATCCAACAACTAAACAAGTTTCTTTCTTGAGCATACCTATGACTCAGTGCCATAAATACGTTTACGTGCAATTCCCTTCGGTGGCGGGTCTGTACCCCTGGTGTAATCAATAATGTGAAGTAAAACCCTGTCAAGCCCAGCACCATCAGTCCTCATAGTCCATACAGTTCCTTATTCAGTCTTCCTTTTTCTATTCCTCTGATTCCTTCGTCCCTTCCTCCTGGTCGGGTGCCCGTTTGCAATGGGATGCGTGGATCCATGTTGGTCTTTCCTTTACCTTGATTGCAGTATTGGTCACCAGCAAGACCTGGTATGGTCCTTCGAATCTTGGCTGTAGACTGCTTTTTCTTTTAAAAATCTTGATGTAAACGAATTCCCCTGGCTCCAGGTTATGACACTTCCCTTCCGCTGGCTTGACTTGAGCTTCCTTTACCTGTGAATGAAAGCTGGAAATACATTTGGTTAGTGCAATACAATAATTCAACATATTTTCCTCCATTTTGTGGATGTCCATCTGTTTTGCAGTAAATGGTGCTGTAAAAGGTAGTCGTTGGGGACGTCCCATAACTATCTCATGCGGTGACAGGCCTGTTGTTCTGTTGGTTGTAGATCGCATTACCATCAAAGCTAAGGGCAGCAGTTCTGTTCATTTCAGTCCAGTGTCATTGCATAGTTTTGCCAGCTTATTTTTAAGCATTCCATTAAATCTTTCAACAAGTCCAGCTGATTGTGGATGATAACTGCAATGAAAACGTTGATTAATCTGTAAAGCTTTACACATTTCTCTTATAACAGTTCCCGTGAAATGTGACCCGTTATCACTGGAAAGCTTAGCAGGGATTCCGAAGCGCGGTACAATTTCTTTTAACAAACATTTAGCAACAGTAGTGGCATCGGCCTTTTTACATGGAAAGGCTTCAATCCATCTAGAGAACACATCTACAATAACTAATACATACTTGAATCCCATACACATAGGTAATTCAATAAAATCCATTTGTAAATGTACAAAAGGCCCGACTGGATTTGGGTGGGAGGCAGATTCTACTTTTTCCGTCTTACCCGGATTCATTGTCTGACAGGTAACACAATTTTCACAGATTTGTTTTCCAATTGCCGAAATACCTGGTGCATATCAAGTTGCCAAAATATAATCTGCCAATCCCCCTTTGCCAGCATGTGTGAATGTATGAACACATCGGGCAATCCATGGAAGTAAGGATCTAGGGGCCACCACGCGGCCGTCATGGTGAACCCATATTCCTTCTGGATTTTTATAACATTGATCCTTCGTCCAGGTCACCACCTCCTCCGTACTGGCCTGTGTCTGAAAGGCCAGCACGTCATTAATAGTGGGTGGCGGGTCTGAGCAATTATTTTTCCTTAGTGGGAACAATGACACCTGCATCCCCCCTTTCGACAGAGCTGCTGACTTAGCTGCATTATCAGCTCTGGCATTCCCAAGTGCCACATCATTCGACTGGCCTGTATGTGCTTGGCATTTGATAATGGCAAGTTTCAAGGGGCATTGAATAGCTCGCAGGAGATTTTCCACTTGTTCTGCATTTTTGATAGGGGTTCCTGAAGAAGTCAGGTACCCGCGAATCTTCCAAATTTGTCCATAGTCATGTGATACCCCAAAAGCATACCTGGAGTCAGTGTAGATATTAACTGTGTGTCCTTCAGCCAGAATACAGGCTTGAGTTAACGCAAACAATTCGTCTTGTTGGGCTGAAAAGGAGTCTGGAAGAGAGGCTGTTCGACAACATTAAACTGAGTTACAATTGCATAAGCCGCTCTAGGTTGGCCCCTATCATTTCGTAAGGCTGATCCGTCAACATAGTACACTAGCTCAGGGTTACACATTGGTACATCTGTTAGATTGATACGTGGTTTAGTCACTAATTCGGTTACCATTTCACATGAATGGGGTTCGCCGTCGTCTTCCGTGGGGAGTAGAGTGGCTGGATTTAAGGTAGTGCATCTTTTGATGATAAGATTCGGATTTGATAACAGTTCGACCTCGTATTTAGTGGTTCTTGCGGAGGTTAGGTGTTGGGTTGCACATTTAGTAAGTAAAATCTCGACAGAGTGTGGGATATACAAAATGGTCTGATGATTTAGAGTTATTGTCTGAGCCTGTTGCATAGCATAATAAGCTGCTGCCAATGAAGGAAGACATCCTGGTAGTCCGCTTGCCACTGGGTCTAGTTGGGTACTGAAATACGCGACCGGTCGCTGCCTGTCCCCATGTAACTGAGTCAAAACAGATTGTGCAAAACCCGACTTGTGATGCACAAATAAGTTGAATAGCTTAGTGTAATCTGGTAATCCCAAGGCGGGTGCTGAAGTGAGGGACTGTTTAAGGTTCTGAAAAGCATTCCGGGATACCTCATTCCAAATCAACTTCTCTGGTAGTGCGGGCATGGACATGTCTAACAGTGGTCTAACAATCTCGGAATAACTCGTAACCCATTGCCGGCAGTATCCTGTCATGCCGAGGAGGTGTTTCATTTCTCTCTTGGTTACTGGTAGTGGGGCAGAGCAGATTGCTTTTACTCGGTCTTGTGTCAATTGTCTCGTATCTCTGACCAATTCGTGCCCTAGATACCGAACCTTTTCTGAGACAAATTGTAACTTTGCCTTTGACACCTTGTGTCCTTTCGAGGCCAGAGCTTTTAATAACACAAGGGAGTCCGTTTCGCAGGCCAATTTGGAGGGTGAGGCGAGCAATAAGTCGTCAACATACTGCACAAGTGTAGAACCTGCTGGTAAAATTACATCTTCCAGATCCCTCTTTAGGTATTGTGAGAATATGGTAGGGCTCTCGGTAAATCCCTGCGGGAGTCTTGTCCACGTATATTGGCGTCCTTTATACGTGAAGGCAAACAGGAATTGGGACTCTGGGTGAATGGGTATTGAGAAAAATGCTGAACACAGATCAACTACTGTGTAATACGTTGATGATGCCGGAATACTGGCAAGTATAATTGTCGGGTTGGGTACCACTGGATAAGTTGGGAATACCGAATGATTCACGGCTCGTAGGTCTTGGACAAATCTCCATTTGTCACTATTGGGCTTCTGCACCGGAAAGATCGGTGTGTTACATGGACTTCTAGTTGGAACGATTACTCCCTGGGCCAGCAGGGACTTAATGACTGGCTCAATACCTTGTTCTGCGGCTGGGGACAAGGGGTATTGAGGCTTCTTGGGGAGCGGGGCGGTTGAATTGATCGCTACCTTATAGGGTTGTGCGGTGAGCATCCTTCCTACTTCATTAGCGTGTGTAGACCATAGTTGTTCTGGAACTTTAGCAAGAAGCTCTGCTGTGCTTTGTCGTACTGGGAAGCTAGTGGCTGAGAGCATCCTTTCTTCTAAGACAGCATCGAAGTATATTTTCCCATTCAACTTGACCGAATAGCCTCCCCCCCTTTCATGTTGCCCCAAAGTTCCATTAAGTGTGTGCCATTCCTCTTGTACTGGGGATCCTTGCATTCTTTTAACCATTCGTCCTAAATCCTGGGGTTTATGTGTGCCTGCAACCGCAAGGGTGCAGTGTGGAACGCTCCCTTTAACCCTAAACAAGCTCTGACTGTGGGAGGATAATTCAACCCCTGCCGCTATCCCTTCGGGTCCGATAAAGATTTTTTCGATCATCAATTGATGTTTCTGGTGCAGGAATGGTTGATAAAAGATTTGTGCTGTAGCGTCTGATCCCGTGTTGTCACAATATGCTGTGCAGTGTAATGTTTCGTACCACTTGCCCAAGGTTTGAGATTTGAGGTAGTCTGTGATTAACCTTGTTACACACCAATATGAACCAACCAAATAGGATAGGGTTTTGCTTATTGTGGGGTCCAAATTTTTCCAGGCATACAATATGGGAGTTGTGGGTTGAAGTAGTGGATATGCGCCACATTTATCTATGGGGACTCGAACCTCCAGACCAGCTGGGGAACAGAGGATCGTGGCATTCATTTTACATAACAGGTCACGTCCACACAGATTCACTGGAACCTCCTTAGACAGTAGGAATGAATGATTATCTTCGTAATCCTCTAATTGTACATTGATAGGGTTGGAGAAAAACATTTGCTGTGCGTGTCCAGATAGTCCAATCACTGAGGTTTGATTAGTGGAAGTGGGAATTCCCCTCGTATCCTCCCTTGAAAGGACCGAATAGGTGGCATCAGTATCCACTAGGAATGGGACATCCTTTCCTTGTATTCGTATTTTTACTTCAGGTTCTCCTATGGCATTTAACGAAACGACAGGAAGCTGTTTGTTCGCAGCACTCGGGTCTGGGATTGGGCGTCATTGATCATTATACGGGCAATTTGGTGGTTGGCCGAATTGCTTTTGATTCTGTGATCCAAATGGATCTTGCACAGAGAAATTAGTCTGAGGTCTAGCATGTACCAGGACTTGGGTCGCATACGGGTTGGGTTCTGAAGGGGGAGGGTGTGCTCTATTACCTGCCTGTTGAGTCCAATCATGATTTGGTTGTTGCTGTTTTGCCCGGCAAGTTCTAGCCCAGTGTCCAATCTGACCACAATTGTGACAGGTATCATATTGTTCCTGCCCTGCACCTCCTCTCCCTCTTCCCCTGTAATATCCTCCTCTGGCTCGCCCTCTTCCTCTACCCTGGGGGGGGGGTGTAGGACGGTGTCACCGGGGTGGGTGTTATTGGAGCTGCTTGTCCTACAAACATGGTGACCTTGCTTCTAGATTCTCTATTTCGCTCTTGTATGTCCTTTAACATAGATACAACCTTGGATAGCGATTCCTGTCGCCATCCGAGACAAACTAGTTTAAAAGGATCTCTGAGTTCGGGCCGTAGCCCGTTTACCACGGCGCTGATCATAGGAGCTTCTACCTCCTCCATTTTCATGCCTGAACATTGGTTCATGATCTCTCGCACTCTTTCTACATAATCCTCAACATCCTCCTCCTTTCTTTGTGTAGTTTCCATAATTTTGGACCAATTCACTTTTTTTTTCCTCTTCTACCTGGGTCTCTGTCTATAAGGCATTCTTCTAGACAGGTTATTCTCTCTAAATTGAATGAACCATCGGGTGGAAATGGCCTGTTTTCACCCTTAGTCCATTTTACCCATTCTCTTAGGTGGTCAATTGAAGACTGACCACAATTTTGGAGCATGACATAGGCTGGTGTGCCTTTTGTGGTGTTTTAACTTGCTCCGGCACCTATTCTGGATGATTTAAGATTTTCCACAGTTTCTGATCTCACAATCCTTTCGGCCAACCGAGTTCTCTACGCCCACTTCTCCTGGCCGTTACGTGGCCTGAAAAGGCTCTTAATTCGGGCTCAGTCTGGGTGTGTGAGATATGTTGGCACGAACCAATCGTAGTTGATCAATCAGTCACTGTTTCTTTCTTAATCAATCCTAGTGTTTTTTTTTCGAATCACAACTTTCCCTAGTGACTCTTCCCGTTTCTCTAATGGCAATGACTCATAAAGGTATTGCACCCAACAGTAATACAAGGACAACAAACAATATTCCCGTGAGTACACAAATCATAACCTCTAAACAAATTCTCAGTCTGCGTTGTACGCCACTACAGACCGAGTCCTTAACTTATCCTAATAACAGCTGATAAAACTTAAGGTTCCGTACCCAAACTCTTTGATCGATTGTGCTCTTTTATTTTTATAGTCTTATCACATAAGAACCCCTTCCGAATTAAAAACAATAAAAATCTTATCACATAAGAACCTTCGCTCGATTAGCGCTTTCTTTTTTCTTTTTTTTTGATAGTCTTATCACATAAGAACCCCTTCCGAATTAAAAACAATAAAAATCTTATCACATAAGAACCTGGAACCCTTTTCGATCGACTAGCGCTCCCTTACCTACTGAAACCTTCCCCGGGCTGTCTCGAGGTTTTTTCCAGAACCTGTTCTCTTCTGCTGGCGAGCTGAGAAAGAAATGGTTATAAAAAAAATACCTTTAACTTTTAAATGCCGAGTCTTGTAGATGCAGTACCTCAGCTGTGGACAACAGATTACATCTGCGATTCAACAGTGAAGAAACCTCTTGTGAGCAAAGGCTCACCTTGTTTGGCCACCGAAGCCTTTCACTGGAGAGGCACTATGCCTGTATCCGTTTTACTCACAGAACAGAGAGTATGCATCTCGGTGGAACCTCCAATAACTGTCGAAATCTCGACCTACGAAAAGAATGACTCCGACACTTACAGCTCCGGTAGAAGTTTCCTTTTTAATTTACTTGCTCGCAAGGGGTAGGTTTCACTCAGTCAAGGGCTAAATGAACACCTCCGAAATGGTTCAGGTTAACAAGATATTTATACAGTAAAACCAAAGTTCTGGCCTCTCCCTGTGTACTGCTCTGTCTCACAGTCAGTGAATACAGATAAAGAGTTAATTACTATATCCTGGTCCTGACATGGTATCCCGATATTTCCTTTTGTCAGAGTTATCAGAAAGCCAAACGGCCATTACTCCATGAGTCATAGGTAATGGGCTATCACCTGTCTTGTATTGTGTCAGGATTGTTTCAATTTCCTGGTCAGTTTATCTGTTTGCATCAAATGGATGAGGTCTCGGAAAGAGATAATGGCTAGAAGATAAGGGTGGGGTGACATGGAACTCCTGTAGTGTAGACAATAGGAGAGCACCATGGGGGGGTTACTTGTCTCAGCATGACTTGTCTCCTAGCTGTCTGATGGCCATCAGCCATCTCAAACCAGGTTTAGCTGTTTATGCAAGCTGACTGCTAAAATGCAGAAAGTTCTGGAAGGGCCAGGACTCCATTTTAATCAAAAGGCACACAAATACCGTATGGTATCAGCTTAGATAAAAATACTTTCCACAACAGGACATTCTTTCTGTTAGGGAGGGTAAATTCAAGGTCCCCTCACAAACACAGATGCCTCCTGTTTTTCTAAATTAGTCGGCTATCAGTCAAGGTTAGTATGTTTATGCAGAAACAGGCTGTCTGCTGCAGGGGCTTCTGGGAGAACTGAGACTCCATTTTGTTTTATTACAAAACGGTACGTTTAACAGGAAATGTAACTTCTAAAAGTAAATTTCCACAGAGGCCTCACCAAGGCCCTGTACAACTTCAGTAAGACCTCTCTGCTCCAATACTCATTTCCCCTAGCTATGAAGGCCAACATGCCATTTGCTTTCTTCACCGCCTGCTGTACCTGCATGCCAACTTTCAATGACTGATGTACCATGACACCCAGATCTAGTTGCACCTCCCCTTTTCCTAATCTGCCGCAATTCAGATAACATTCTGTCTTCATGTTTTTGCCACCAAAGTGGATAACCTCATATTTATCCACATTATACTGCATCTGCCATGCATTTGCCCACTCACCTAACCTGTCTAAGTCATCCTGCAGCCTCTTAGCATCCTCTTCACAGCTCACACCACCACCCAGCTTAGTGTCATCTGCAAACTTGGAGATATTACTCTCAATTCCTTCATCTAAATCATTGATGTATATTGTAAATAGCTGGGGTCCCAGCACTGAGCCCTGCGGCACCCCACTAGTCACTGCCTGCCATTCTGAAAAGGACCCGTTTATCCCAACTCTCTGCTTCCTGTCTGCCAACCAGTTCTCTATCCACGTCAATACATTACCCCCAATACCATGTGCTTTAATTTTGCACACTAATCTCTTGCGCGGGACCTTGTCAAAAGCTTTTTGAAAGTCGAAATACACCACATCCACTGGTTCTCCCTTGTCCGCTCTACTAGTTACATCCTCAAAAAATTCAAGAAGATTTGTAAGCATGATTTCCCTTTCATAAATCCATGCTGACTTGGACCGATTCTGTCACTGCTTTCCAAATGCACTGCTATTTCAACTTTAATAATTGATTCCAACATTTTCCCCACTACCGATGTCAGGCTAATCAGCCTATAATTCCCCGTTTTCTATCTTCCTCCTTTCTTAAAAAGTGGTGTTACATTAGCTATCCTCCAGTCCATAGGAACTGATCCAGAGTCGATAGACTGTTGGAAAATGGTCACCAATGCATCCACTATTTCTAGGACCAATTCCTTAAGTACTCTGGGATGCAGAAAATCAGGCCCTGGGGATTTATCGACCTTCAATCCCATCAATTTCCATAACACAATTTCCTGACTAATAAGGATTTCCTTCAGTTCTGTGGAAATGTATTTTTATCTAAGCTGATACCATACGGTATTTGTGTGCCTTTTGATTAAAATGGAGTCCTGGCCCTTCCAGAACTTTCTGCATTTTAGCAGTCAGCTTGCATAAACAGCTAAACCTGGTTTGAGATGGCTGATGGCCATCAGACAGCTAGGAGACAAGTCATGCTGAGACAAGTAACCCCCCCATGGTGCTCTCCTATTGTCTACATTACAGGAGTTCCATGTCACCCCACCCTTATCTTCTAGCCATTATCTCTTTCCGAGACCTCATCCATTTGATGCAAACAGATAAACTGACCAGGAAATTGAAACAATCCTGACACAATACAAGACAGGTGATAGCCCATTACCTATGACTCATGGAGTAATGGCCGTTTGGCTTTCTGATAACCCTGACAAAAGGAAATATCTGGATACCATGTCAGGACCAGGATATAGTAATTAACTCTTTATCTGTATTCACTGACTGTGAGACAGAGCAATACACAGGGAGAGGCCATAACTTTGGTTTTACTGTATAAATATCTTGTTAAACTGAACCATTTCGGAGGTGTTCACTTAGCCCTTGACTGAGTGTGACCTACGCCTTGCGAGCAAGTAAATTAAAGAAACTTCTACCGGAGCTGTAAGTGTCGGAGTCATTCTTTTCGGAGGTCGAGATTTCGACAGTTATAACTTGGAGGTTCCACCGAGACGCATACTCTCTGTCCTGTGAGTAAAACGGATACAGGCATAGTGCCTCTCCAGTGAAAGGCTTCAGTGGCCAAACAAGGTGAGCCTTTTGCTCACAAGAGGTTTCTTCACTGTTGAATCGCACATGTAATCTGTTGTCCACAGCGGAGGTACTGCATCTACAAGACTCGGCATTTAAAAGCTAAAGGTATTTTTTATAACCATTTATTTCTCAGCTCGCCAGCAGAAGAGAACAGGTTCTGGAAAAATCTCGAAACAGCCCGGGGAAGGTTTCAGTAGGTAAGGGAGCGCTAGTCGATCGAAAAGGGTTCCAGGTTCTTATGTGATAAGATTTTTATTGTTTTTAATTTGGAAGGGGTTCTTATGTGATAAGACTATAAAAAAAAAGAAACCTCTAATCGATCGAAGGTTCTTATGTGATATGATTTTTATTGTTTTTAATTCGGAAGGGGTTCTTATGTGATAAGACTATATAAAAAAAAAGAAAGCGCAATCGATCAAAGAGTTTGGGTACGGAACCTTAAGTTTTATCAGTTTTTATTAGGATAAGTTAAGGACTCGGTCTGTAGTGGCGTACAACGCAGACTGAGAATTTGTTTAGAGGTTATGATTTGTGTACTCGCGGGAATATTGTTTGTTGTCCTTGTATTACTGTCGTGTGCAATACCTTTGTGAGTCATTGCCATTAGAGAAACGGGAAGAGTCACTAGGGAAAGTTGTGATTCGGGAAAAAAAAACACAAGGATTGATTAGGAAAAGAAACAGTAACTGATTGATCAACTACGATTGGTTCGTGCCAACATATCTCACACACCCAGACTGAGCCCGAATTAAGAGCCTTTTCAGGCCACGTAACGGCCAGGAGAAGTGGGCGTAGAGAACTCGGTTGGCCGAAAGGATTGTGAGATCAGAAACTGTGGAAAAATCTTAAATCATCCAGAATGGGGGCTGGAGCAAGTAAACCACCACCAAAAGGGACCCCAGCCCATTTTATGCTCCAGAATTGTGGTAAGTCTTCAATTGACCACCTAAGAGAATGGGTAAAATGGACTAAGGGTGAAAACAGGCCATTTCCACCCGATGGTTCATTCAATTTAGAGAGAATAACCTGTCTAGAAGAATGCCTTATAGACAGAGACCCAGGTAGAAAAAAAAAGTGAATTGGTCAGCGTTTGGAGATTGGAAAAGGGAAGCTGAGGAAAGACACGAGAAGAGCCTAAGAGTTAGCAAGCAGTGTACTAGAGGGAGAAAGCAGGGGGATGAACGGGTAGAGCAGGTGAATCGCCCTCGACATAACAAACACCCATCCGTTATGGTTGCTAAAGAGACAAAGGCACACTCACCTAGGGCCCCTGAGGGTTGGGATAAGGATGAGGATGAGGACTGGGATGAGGATTGGACTCCCTACAGCCATCGACCACCGCCGTATGTTCCACCCCCGGGGGGTGCTCCAGGCCAAGGAGGAGACGATCCTCGGGCCGGAGTACAGGGAAACGGGGTAACACCCGCTCCCAACAATACAGGTGCGGCTGCAGGAAATATAAGTCAATCACAAGGGAATCAATACCGTGACGGCCCTGCAGGGGGCACACGAAGTCTTACCCGTGGACCAGAGCCCGTTGCCCTGGAGCCATCATCATCTGCAAACCCAGTAAGACTTTTTCCCAGTCCACTCTCTGGGGGGGCTCCGGTCCCTATTTATCGACCATGGTCACCAAGTGAGTTAAGAATAATTGTGGAAGGATTGGCAGACCCCAAAACCAATATTGAAAAGGCCATAGACCAGTTAAAAGTAATCATCTTGTGCCACGAACCCAGTATATTAGATGGTCAAATCTTACTGAAAGCATGGTTAAAGGACACAAAATTTGCCGAACTTGAGATAAAATTCAAAGATTTTAAAACCCATCGAGAGGCTCCGGATGCAGATCCCAGCACGAAGCCAGGAGAGGGGTTTTGGGGAAGATGTTGGGAAGCCTTACATTCGGTGCTCCCGAGGAAAACGAATTGGTCCAAAATTATGGAAACTACACAAAGAAAGGAGGAGGATGTTGAGGATTATGTAGAAAGAGTGCGAGAGATCATGAACCAATGTTCAGGCATGAAAATGGAGGAGGTAGAAGCTCCTATGATCAGCGCCGTGGTAAACGGGCTACAACCCGAACTCAGAGATCCCTTTAAACTAGTTTGTCTCGGATGGCGACAGGAATCGCTATCCAAGGTTGTATCTATGTTAAAGGACATACAAGAGCGAAATAGAGAATCTAGAAGCAAGGTCACCATGTTTGTAGGACAAGCAGCTCCAATAACACCCACCCCGGTGACACCGTCCTACGCCCCCCCCCAGGGTAGAGGAAGAGGGCGAGCCAGAGGAGGATATTACAGGGGAAGAGGGAGAGGAGGTGCAGGGCAGGAACAATATGATACCTGTCACAATTGTGGTCAGATTGGACACTGGGCTAGAACTTGCCGGGCAAAACAGCAACAACCAAATCATGATTGGACTCAACAGGCAGGTAATAGAGCACACCCTCCCCCTTCAGGACCCAACCAGTATGCGACCCAAGTCCAGGTACATGCTAGACCTCAGACTAATTTCTCTGTGCAAGATCCATTTGGATCACAGAATCAAAAGCAATTCGGCCAACCACCAAATTGCCCGTATAATGATCAATGACGCCCAATCCCAGACCCGAGTGCTGCGAACAAACAGCTACCTGTCGTTTCGCTAAATGCCATAGGAGAACCTGAAGTAAAAATACGAATACAAGGAAAGGATATCCCATTCCTAGTGGATACTGGTGCCACCTATTCGGTCCTTGCAAGGGAAGATACGAGGGGAATTCCCACTTCCACTAGTCAAACCTCAGTGATTGGACTATCTGGACACGCACAGCAAATGTTTTTCTCCAACCCTATCAATGTACAATTGGAGGATTACGAAGATAATCATTCATTCCTACTGTCTAAGGAGGTTCCAGTGAATCTGTGTGGATGTGACCTGTTATGTAAAATGAATGCCACGATCCTCTGTTCCCCAGCTGGTCTGGAGGTTCGAGTCCCCATAGATAAATGTGGCGCATATCCACTACTTCAACCCACAACTCCCATATTGTATGCCTGGAAAAATTTGGACCCCACACTAAGCAAAACCCTATCCTATTTGGTTGGTTCATATTGGTGTGTAACAAGGTTAATCACAGACTACCTTAAATCTCAAACCTTGGGCAAGTGGTACGACACATTACACTGCACAGCATATTGTGACAACACGGGATCAGACGCTACAGTACAAATCTTTTATCAACCATTCCTGCACCAGAAACATCAATTGATGATCGAAAAAATCTTTATCGGACCTGAAGGGATAGCGGCAGGGGTTGAATTATCCTCCCATAGTCAGAGCTTGTTTAGGGTTAAAGGGAGCGTTCCACACTGCACCCTTGCGGTTGCAGGCACACATAAACCCCAGGATTTAGGACAAATGGTTAAAAGAATGCAAGGATCCCCAGTACAAGAGGAATGGCACACACGTAATGGAACTTTGGGGCAACATGAAAGGGGGGGGAGGCTATTCTGTCAAGTTGAATGGGAAAATATACTTCGATGCTGTCTTAGAAGAAAGGATGCTCTCAGCCACTAGCTTCCCAGTACGACAAAGCACAGCAGAGCTTCTTGCTAAAGTTCCAGAACAACTATGGTCTACACACGCTAATGAAGTAGGAAGGATGCTCACCGCACAACCCTATAAGGTAGCGATCAATTCAACCGCCCCGCTCCCCAAGAAGCCCCAATACCCCTTGTACCCAGCCGCAGAACAAGGTATTGAGCCAGTCATTAAGTCCCTGCTGGCCCAGGGAGTAATCGTTCCAACTAGAAGTCCATGTAACACACTGATCTTTCCGGTGCAGAAGCCCAATAGTGACAAATGGAGATTTGTCCAAGACCTACGAGCCGTGAATCATTCGGTATTCCCAACTTATCCAGTGGTACCCAACCCGGCAATTATACTTGCCAGTATTCCGGCATCATCAACGTATTACACAGTAGTTGATCTGTGTTCAGCATTTTTCTCAATACCTATTCACCCAGAGTCTCAATTCCTGTTTGCCTTCACGTATAAAGGACGCCAATATACGTGGACAAGACTCCCGCAGGGATTTACCGAGAGCCCTACCATATTCTCACAATGCCTAAAGAGGGATCTGGAAGATGTAGGTTCTACACTTGTGCAGTATGTTGACGACTTATTGCTCGCCTCACCCTCCAAATTGGCCTGCGAAACAGACTCCCTTGTGTTATTAAAAGCTCTGGCCTCGAAAGGACACAAGGTGTCAAAGGCAAAGTTACAATTTGTCTCAGAAAAGGTTCGGTATCAAGGGCACGAATTGGTCAGAGATACGAGACAATTGACACAAGACCGAGTAAAAGCAATCTGCTCTGCCCCACTACTAGTAACCAAGAGAGAAATGAAACACCTCCTCGGCATGACAGGATACTGCCGGCAATGGGTTCCGAGTTATTCCGAGATTGTTAGACCACTGTTAGACATGTCCATACCCGCACTACCAGAGAAGTTGATTTGGAATGAGGTATCCCGGAATGCTTTTCAGAACCTTAAACAGTCCCTCACTTCAGCACCCGCCTTGGGATTACCAGATTACACTAAGCTATTCAACTTATTTGTGCATCACAAGTCGGGTTTTGCACAATCTGTTTTGACTCAGTTACATGGGGACAGGCAGCGACCGGTAGCGTATTTCAGTACCCAACTAGACCCAGTGGCACGCGGACTACCAGGATGTCTTCCTTCATTGGCAGCAGCTTATTATGCTATGCAACAGGCTCAGACAATAACTCTAAATCATCAGACCATTTTGTATATCCCACACTCTGTCGCGATTTTACTTACTAAGTGTGCCACCCAACACCTAACCTCCGCAAGAACCACTAAATACGAGGTCGAACTGTTATCAAATCCGAACCTTATCATCAAAAGATGTACTACCTTAAATCCAGCCACTCTACTCCCCACGGAAGACGACGGCGAACCCCATTCATGTGAAATGGTAACCCAATTAGTGACTAAACCACGTATCAATCTAACAAATGTACCAATGTGTAACCCTGATCTAGTGTACTATGTTGATAGATCAGCCCTACGAAATGATAGGGGCCAACCTAGAGCGGCATATGCAATTGTAACTCAGTTTAATGTTGTCGAAACAGCCTCTCTTCCAGACTCCTTTTCAGCCCAACAAGCCGAATTGTTTGCGTTAACTCGAGCCTGTATTCTGGCTGAAGGACAAACAGTTAATATCTACACTGACTCCAGGTATGCTTTTGGGGTATCACATGACTATGGACAAATTTGGAAGATTCGCGGGTACCTGACTTCTTCAGGAACCCCTATCAAAAATGCAGAACAAGTGGAAAATCTTCTGCGAGCCATTCAATGCCCCTTGAAACTTGCCATTATCAAATGCCAAGCACATACAGGCCAGTCGAATGAGGTGGCACTTGGGAATGCCAGAGCTGATAATGCAGCTAAGTCAGCAGCTCTGTCGAAAGGGGGGATGCAGGTGTCATTGTTCCCACTAAGGAAAAATAATTGCTCAGACCCGCCACCCACTATTAATGACGTGCTGGCCTTTCAGACACAGGCCAGTACGGAGGAGGTGGTGACCTGGACGAAGGATCAATATTATAAAAATCCAGAAGGAATATGGGTTCACCACGATGGCCGTGTGGTGGCCCCTAGATCCTTACTTCCATGGATTGCCCGATGTGTTCATACATTCACACATGCAGGCAAAGGGGGATTGGCAGATTATATTTTGGCAACTTGGTATGCACCAGGTATTTCGGCAATTGCAAAACAAATCTGTGAAAATTGTGTTACCTGTCAGACAATGAATCCGGGTAAGACGGAAAAAGTAGAATCTGCCTCCCACCCAAATCCAGTCGGGCCTTTTGTACATTTACAAATGGATTTTATTGAATTACCTATGTGTAAGGGATTTAAGTATGTATTAGTTATTGTAGATGTGTTCTCTAGATGGATTGAAGCCTTTCCATGTAAAAAGGCCGATGCCACTACTGTTGCTAAATGTTTGTTAAAAGAAATTGTACCGCGCTTCGGAATCCCTGCTAAGCTTTCCAGTGATAACGGGTCACATTTCACGGGAACTGTTATAAGAGAAATGTGTAAAGCTTTACAGATTAATCAACGTTTTCATTGCAGTTATCATCCACAATCAGCTGGACTTGTTGAAAGATTTAATGGAATGCTTAAAAATAAGCTGGCAAAACTATGCAATGACACTGGACTGAAATGGACAGAACTGCTGCCCTTAGCTTTGATGGTAATGCGATCTGCAACCAACAGAACAACAGGCCTGTCACCGCATGAGATAGTTATGGGACGTCCCCAACGACTACCTTGTACAGCACCATTTACTGCAAAACAGATGGACATCCACAAAATGGAGGAAAATATGTTGAATTATTGTATTGCACTAACCAAATGTATTTCCAGCTTTCATTCACAGGTAAAGGAAGCCCAAGTCAAGCCAGCGGAAGGGAAGTGTCATAACCTGGAGCCAGGGGAATTCGTTTACATCAAGATTTTTAAAAGAAAAAGCAGTCTACAGCCAAGATTCGAAGAACCATACCAGGTCTTGCTGGCGACCAATACTGCAATCAAGGTAAAGGAAAGACCAACATGGATCCACGCATCCCATTGCAAACGGGCACCCGACCAGGAGGAAGGGACGAAGGAATCAGAGGAACAGAAAAAGGAAGACTGAATAAAGAACTGTATGGACTATGGGGACTGATGGTGCTGGGCTTGACAGGGATTTACTTCACATTATTGATTACACCAGGGGTACAGACCCGTCACCGAAGGGAATTGCACGTAAACGTATTTATGGCACTGAGTCATAGGTATGCTCAAGAAAGAAACTTGTCGAGTTGTTGGATATGTTCCCATGTACCTGTCCACTCCAGGGGGGGTATTCCCCTGAGATCTGTCCCCTTTAACGAATCAGAAATGGTAGAATGGTTGACAGTGCAAAACAGGACAAAACTAACTAAGGGGCCAGAAACGAAGGAGCAAACAGAATGGAGGTCGGCAGGGTATAAACTCACAGCCTTCCAGGGATGGTACCAGCCCAATTATGATAATAACCATCAGCCTCCCTTCCTAAGCATTACTCCCAGAATAGGAAATCCTGAAGGTATAATATGCCTAGTGAGTAATGAGACAAAAGGACCAGAAATGGGATGCAGCAAGTGTTCCCAAATGATTAAATGGCAAGCCACAACTAATCCCACTGAGAGAAAGATAGCAACCGTTGGCTGGACAACGGTCCATAACAAAGCCCCAGGTGAAGGGTGGGAAGGTGAGACCACTCGAGTGGGGATAGTGCAAAAGGACCAGGAGCTGACGCCCTATAATTGCACCTACTTTATTTGTGGCCATAAAGCCTACCCATGGTTGCCAGCCAACTGGACAGGGTCCTGTTACTTAGGATATGTGGTGCCCCTTATCAGATCAGTAAGGACTCTAAGGGAGGCCTATGGAAGTTATAGATTTAAACGGGATTTGACGTGGCTAAACGGAATATTCAAGGTAATGGTGCCACCCTATGGAATAGCATCGACCGAATGGCAGTTACGGGAACTGGCTAACTTAGTGGAATCAGTAGCCAACGCAACTTCCCAAGCCTTTGAAGGGATAAATGACGAAATGGTAGCTATTCGAACAGTGGCTCTCCAAAATCGTATGGCCTTAGATTATCTCCTAGCCAAGGAGGGAGGAACATGCGCATTAATAGGTGGAGAATGCTGTACGTATATCCCAGATAAATCAGAAGATATCGGCAGTCTAGCTGAAAACATCAGGATGGTTGGGAGCCCTGGGGAAATCTGTGATACAGGGTTTGATCATATTCCTGCTGATAGTCTTTGCCCTGTATCTATTATTTGTCGTCATTAAGTGTTGCTGTGCCAGGGTGGGAGAAACTATGTTACCTACCGAGACCATGGCTAGAGTTATGGTAGCAACAACTGCTGAAGGCTCTTGTGTGGAAATGGAAATGGAGAGACTGTACAAGTTCAGAATGGATTAAGTTGTCCTTGTGAAGGACAAAATGGGGGAATGTGGAAATGTATTTTTATCTAAGCTGATACCATACGGTATTTGTGTGCCTTTTGATTAAAATGGAGTCCTGGTCCTTCCAGAACTTTCTGCATTTTAGCAGTCAGCTTGCATAAACAGCTAAACCTGGTTTGAGATGGCTGATGGCCATCAGACAGCTAGGAGACAAGTCATGCTGAGACAAGCAACCCCCCATGGTGCTCTCCTATTGTCTACACTACAGGAGTTCCATGTCACCCCACCCTTATCTTCTAGCCATTATCTCTTTCCGAGACCTCATCCATTTGATGCAAACAGATAAACTGACCAGGAAATTGAAACAATCCTGACACAATACAAGACAGGTGATAGCCCATTACCTATGACTCATGGAGTAATGGCCGTTTGGCTTTCTGATAACCCTGACAAAAGGAAATATCTGGATACCATGTCAGGACCAGGATATAGTAATTAACTCTTTATCTGTATTCACTGACTGTGAGACAGAGCTTGGGTTTTACTGTATAAATATCTTGTTAAACTGAACCATTTCGGAGGTGTTCACTTAGCCTTGACTGAGTGTGACCTACCCCTTGCGAGCAAGTAAATTAAAAAGGAAACTTCTACCGGAGCTGTAAGTGTCGGAGTCATTCTTTTCGGAGGTCGAGATTTCGACAGTTCCTCCTTCTCGTTAGACCTTCGGTCCCCTAGTATTTCCGAAACGTTGTTTGTGTCTTCCTTCGTGAAGACAAAACCAAAGTATTTGTTCAATTGGTCTGCCATTTCTTTGTTCCCCATTATAAAATCACCTGATTCTGATGGCAAAGGACCTACATTTGTCTTCACTAATCATTTTCTCCTCAAGTATCAATAGAAGCTTTTGCAGTCAGCTTTTATGTTCCCAGCAAACTTCCTCTCATACTCTATTTTCCCCCTCCTAAATAAACCCCTTGTCCTCTTCGGCTGAATTCTAAATTTCTCCCAGTCCACAGATTTGCTGCTTTATCTGGCCAATTTATATGCCTCGTCCTTGGATTTAACACTATCCTTAATTTCCCTTGTTAGCCACGGTTGAGCCACCTTCCCTGTTTTATTTTTACTCCAGACAGGGATGTACAATTGTTGAAGTTCATCCATGTGATCTTTAAATATTTGCCATTGCCTATCCACCATCAACCCTTTAAGTATTATTCGCCAGTCTATTCTAGCCAATTCACGTCTCATACCATCGAAGTTACCTTTCCTTAAGTTCAAGACCCTAGTCTCTGAATTAACTGTGTCACTCTCCACCTTAATAAAGAATTCTACCATATTATGGTCACTCTTCCCCAAGGGGCCTCGCACAACAAGATTGCTAATTAGTCCTTTCTCATTACACATCACCCAGTCTAGGATGGCCAGCCCTCTAGTTGGTTCCTCGACATATTGGTCCAGAAAACCATCCCTAATACACTCCAGGAAATTCACCTTCACCGTACTGCTACCAGTTTGGTTAGCCCAATCTATATGTAGATTAAAGTCGCCCATGATAACTGCTGTATCTTTATTGCAGGCATCCCTAATTTCTTGTTTGATGCTGTCCCCTGTTATGAATGCAACCTTCATACAACTGTAACCTTCATGTAACTGTAACCTTCATGCAACCACACTGTACACTGTATTTATGTCCTGGAAATGGACTCCTTGATCACAGGGGGTGAACTTGTGGGAGACACTCCTCACCTGGGCACTCAGGTATTTAAATGGAGGTCCCACGCAGGGTCATCACTTCTTGGTCCTGGGAATAAAGAAAGGTCACGCAGTGACCGTGTCTGCAGTACATGCCTTGTGTGATTCAGTAGCAAGGTGCAGGGATACCACATTTGGCGACGAGAAACGGGAATCACCGAACCACGAGGATAGCCACCGGTATCACAGAGGAACGTTATTGTGTGGGTGAGGACTGGGACGACTTCGTTGAGGGACGACTTCGTTGAGAGACTCCAGCAGAGTTTCGTCACGAAGGACTAACTGGGAGCGGCAGCGGCTGACAAGCGGAGGGCGCATCTACTGACCAGCTGTGGACCAAAGACGTATGCGCTGATGAAAGACCTGCTCGCACCCGAGAAGCCAGTGGACAAGTCCTTTGAAGAGCTCAGCCAGCTGATCAGTGAGCATCTCAAACTGGCGAGTAACGTACACATGGCCCGGCACCAGTTCTACACACACCGGCGTCGGGAGGGACAAAACATCTCGAACTTGGTTGCAGACCTGCGGCGCTTGGCCAGCCTCTGTAAGTTCACAGGCGCCTGCAGGGGGAAGATGTTAAGGGATTTCTTCATTGAGGGCATTAGTCATGCCGGGATTTTCAGGAAGCTCATAGAGACCAAGGACTTGACTTTAGAAGGGGCGGCATTGATAGCTCAGACCTTCATGGCAGGGGAAGAGGAGACCAAGCTAACTTACGTGCGCAACTCTGGTTCCAACGTGGCGATGGACCACGGCGTTAACATTGTGAATGCGGCTCGGGACCCCGCAGGCAGGCAAGGGCATTTCGAAACCGCCCAGGCAGCAACAGACTCTAAGGTGGGCCCACAACAGGGACAATGGAAAGGGGATCGGCAATTCACGCCATCTCGAGGAACAATGCGTCCCGTGATGGGGCCATTGACACCCACCATCAGAGTGCTTAGAAACAACCAAAGGGACAATCAGAGAGGAATGCCTGGCAACAGTCCTTTTGTTAACAACAACCTCAGCTCCTGCTGGAGGTGTGGGGTAGACATACTGCAAAAAGCTGCAGGTTCCAGCAATTTATCTGTAGGAATTGCAACATCAGTGGACACTTGGCCAGAATGTGCAGGCAGGCTGTAGCGAGGCTAATCTATGAGACAGAGGAACTAGACGAGGGGTCTGCAATGCAGGATGATGCTTGGGGCAAAGCCATGGATGCTGAAGTTCAGCGGGTTCATGTGGATGACGTCCACAGCTCATATACCAAAACGCCACCCATGATGATGAAAGTTTTATTGAATGGCATCCCAGTGCGCATGGAGCTGGACACAGGAGCCAGCCAGTCCCTTATGAGCACCCAACAATTTGAGAGACTATGGCCACACAGAGCTAGCAGGCCCTAACTGGAACGCATTGAGACGTAGCTACGGACATACACCAAAGAGATCATCCCAGTGCTGGGCAGTGCAAACTTGGTGGTAACACATAATGGATCAGAGAACCGGCTGCCACTCTGGATTGTCCCGGGAAATGGCCCCGCACTTTTGGGGAAGAGCTGGCTAGCCGAGATGAACTGGAAATGGGAGGATGTGCACGCCATTTCATCTGTGGAGCGAAGCTCATGCTCAGAGGTCCTACAGAAATTCGGGGCACTGTTTCAACCCGGTGTCGGGACTTTCAAGGGCACCAAAGTAGTGATACGCATCAACCCGGACGCCAGACCAGTGCAC
The DNA here is from genome assembly GCF_044704955.1 of Pristiophorus japonicus. Taxonomy (NCBI): domain Eukaryota; kingdom Metazoa; phylum Chordata; class Chondrichthyes; family Pristiophoridae; genus Pristiophorus; species Pristiophorus japonicus. The sequence goes on along the minus strand of NW_027250648.1, from coordinate 299,972 downwards.
CACAAAACCAGAGTGGTGCCGTATGTGATGCGTGAGAAAATTGAAAGTGAATTGGACAGGCTGCTCAGAGAGGGCATAATCTCGGCCATTGAATTCAGTGACTGAGCAAGCCTCGTCGTTCCTGTCCAGATCTGATCGGAAAGCTTTCAGTTTCCCATCCGTTGATTAGAACTGCACGACTGATGTCTCTGTAGAGCAGTTTGACCCAATTGCGGATACCCTCCCCAAACCCCATTCTGGAGAGCACGTCCATCAGGTACGTGTGCGATATCCTATCAAAGGCCTTCTTCTGGTCTAAGCTGATTAAGCAGGTGTCATGTATCTTACATTATTATATATAACTGTATCCCAACATGCTATACATGACTGTAATAAGATATGATCTGTAACCACCAGCATACCTTACCACCGGAGGGTATATAAGCACAGGTCTCAGGCAAGTGCAGCATTCCAGAGCTGTGAAATAAAAGGTGCAGGTCCAGAATGACCTTGACTTCACTACATCCCTTGTGTGAATCTGCACTGAGGGTACAGGACTTTACAGCAGGTGTCCACCCTCCTGTCCCACACGTAGGCGATCGTATCCCTGAGTAGCACGAGGCTATCAGAGATCTTCCTGCCGGGGACAGCGCAGGTCTGGTCCGGGTGAATCACCAGCTCAAGAGCAGACTTGACCCTGTTGGCGATGACCTTTGACAGGATCTTGTAGTCCACATTGAGCAGCGAAATGGGTCGCCAGCTTTTGATTTCCTCCCTCTCCCCCTTCTGCTTGTAGATGAGGGTGATGATTGCTTTCCTCATTGATTCTGACATACTACCAGCCAGAAGCATACCCCCGTACACTTCCAGCAGGTCTGGGCCCATCCAGTCCCACAGAGCCGAATACAACTCGACCGGTAAGCCGTCGCTTCCGGGAGTTTTAATCATCGCAAGGGACCGGACGGTCTTTGTCATCTTGTCCAGAGTTAGCGAGTGGTCCAGACTCTCCTGCTCACTGTCGTTTAGGACCTCCGAAATAGACGACAGGAACGACTGGGAGGCCGTGCGGTCTGTGGGCTTGACATCGTACAGCCTGGCATAGAAGGATTTGCTGATCCTCAGCATGTCAGGCTGTGAAGACGTCACAGAACCGTCTTCTTCCTTTAGGCTGGTGATCACAGAGCTCCCCCTGTGTACCTTTTGGAAGAAGAAACGCGAACACGTCTCATCCTGCTCGACGGAGCGGACTCTGGAGCGGAAAATGATCTTGGAGGACTCTGAGGCAAAGAGTGAGGCTTGCTGGCCCTTCACCTCTTCGAGTTCCTCCGTGACATCAACCCCCATCGACTGCAGCAGGAGCAGGTTTTGCATATTTGTCTGGAGTTGGGACAATTCCTTCTGTCTCCCTCTCGCCTGCTGAACACCTTTGAGGATGAAGAACCTCTTGATGTTTGTCTTGATTGTTTCCCACCAGTGCATGGGGGAATCGCAGAGGGGTTTTACGGTTCTCCAACCTTTGTAATCCCTCTTGAGTTCCACCACGTTTTCCGGAGTCAACAGTTTCACGTTCAGCTTCCATATCCCCCCTGCCAACTTTCTGGTTTTCCTGTGGGCGACAGTCGGCCAGTAGGAGGCAGTGGTCAGAGAAGAACACCGGCGTGACGTCGGTGGATCTGACCTGGAGCGTGTGGGACACAAACAGGAAGTCTATTCTGGAACGGACGGACCCGTCTGGTCTCGACCAGGTGTATCTGAGCGGTGCTCCGTCTGCAGGGTTGCTGAAGACATCGCACAGCTTGGCATCTTTTACCGCGTCCATCAGGAGTCTGGACGTGGTGCCCAGCTTGCTGTCGGCTCTGCTGGATCGCCCAGCCGCATCGATGATGCAGTTGAAGTCACCGCCCAGAATGACCGGCCTGGACGTTGCCAGCAGCAGTGGGAGCTGCTGGAAAAGGGCCAGCCGCTCGCTTCTGAGAGGTGAGGCATACACGTTAATTAGCCTTCGAGGGGAATTTTTGTACATTACGTCTGCTACGAGGAGGCGGCCGCCCACCACCTCCTTAACTTCGGTGATGGTGAAGTGGCCTCCCCGCAGCAGAATGCCCAGGCCGGAGGACCGGCAGTCGTTGCCTCCTGACCATATGGATGGTCCATGGGCCCACCATCGTGACCACTGCCGGTAACTGCTGAAGTGCGGCAGACCGCACTCCTGCAAGAACAGCAGGTCCGCTTTGACCTTGGCGAGCTACCCCAAGGTGGAAACACATCGCGTAGTGGATTTTACGCTCCGCACGTTAATACTAGCAATTTTAAAATCCATTTTAAAGCTATTTTTTACAGTTACAAACATTACGTTTCACATAAATTGTCCTTTAACTCTGAGAACTGCTCAATGGCCAGTTCCAGCATGCGTAGGTTATTACTATGAAAGTCTACTGCGTGGTCGTCATCCTCTGCCGTGGGAGTGTTTCGACCAGGGGACTGGTGTCGTGTTGTCAGAAAGTCCGATATGTCCTCTGCACTGTCCTCGCCTGGTGTTGGTGGTTCCCTCTTTTCATCAGTCGCAGCGATCTCGAGCTGGTGTGCTTCGATCGCTGTGTCGCTCCCGGTATTCCGGAGGTGGGGTGTGCTGGGCACTTCGCTGCTCCCGTTGTCCCGGAGCTGGTCTGCATTGGTCGCTTCTTCGCTCCCGGTGTTCCGGAGCTCGTGTGCGCTGAGAGCTTCGCTGCTCCCGGGTTCCCGGAGCGAGGCTGTGCCGGTCACTTCACTGCTCCCGGTCGCCTGTGGCTGTGGGTTGGCGTATTGACTCTTGTTTTGGTGGCGGTATTGAGGGGCTTTGTCCCGCCTTTCCTCATCAGACGAGCTGCCGTCGCTGCTGTCTGTCGTGGACGTTAGCCGCCTCTTCCCTGTCGTTCCCGCAGGGGCCCTTGCTCGCCTGTTCTCCTTACACTTGCGGGCCTTTTTCTTGACGGTCTCCCATCCCGCTTCATCGTCCGCTGTCTCCTCGTTCCTGGACTCGGTGCGATGGGGGAGAGCTTCGCTGCTGGCTGCTGGTGTATCGCAGCTCGCCATGGCAGGCTTCTCTTCCTCACCGACTTGTTCCGAGTCCACAAGGGCGGTTGCTTCTTTGCCCAGGGCGTTGGTCGGGGGGAGGGTGTGGGTCTCCTCTGGAGCGTTGTGTTCCTCAGCTTCCTCCTCCTCTGGTGCAATGTTCTTTGCTGCCTGCGCATAGCTGAAGTTGCGTTTGGGGCAGTTTTTGTAAAGGTGCCCAGCCAGACCACAGAGGTTGCAGCACTTGGTCTCCTTACAGTCCTTTGTCTGGTGGCCTTCGTTCTTGCAGTTTCGGCAGATGAGAGTTTTGCAGCTTGCCGCCACATGGCCTGCCTTCCCGCAGGTCCGGCACACATTGGGCTGGCCAGCGTACACCATGTAGCCCCGACTTCCTCCGATGGCGAAGCTGGAGGCGGGGTGCAGGATGGTTCCGCTGGCGTCCACCTTCGTGGTGACCTGGATCTGGTGCTTGCTGGTCCATATCCCGTGCAAGTCTTTCAGGTCGCTGCTGTTTCCTGCCCCATCGACATACCTGGCGGGAAAGTCAGCACATCAATGACTGGGATGTGGGTGTTGTACATCTGTCACCAGACAAAGGACTGTCAGGAGACCAAGTGCTGCAACCTCTGTGGTCTGGCTGGGCACCTTTACCTGGCAGGGGAGTAACCATGATCAAGAAGGGATCATTTCTATAGGTTTTTACTTGAGCTTTGTGCAGTGGCAGTATTGTAGCCAATGAGGTTTAACCGAGGCGTTTATTTGTGAATATGGAGCACTATGATCAGTAAACACCTATGTAGTGCCATGTACAATGCAAGGTCTGTTTCGTAATGCACGTTGAAAGGAACAATGTAAATGTACCGTCACCCATTCCGTGTACTGTATAGTGACACATGTTATGTCATTTGTTGAATGTACTACAATGTATCCCGTATTGGACCGAATTGTACTTGAACTGAAAAGCAAGGAAATGTATCGAACGGAACTGCCGTCAGCACCCAAATGTAGTGTATGGGATTGCTGACCGCAGCTAAATGTACTGAACTGCTTTTGAATGTACTGTACAAATTTTTATATGAATAAAGTATATTTTGAAATTTAAAAAAAATTAAGAGGGAGAGTGACACAGTTAATTTGGAAACTAGGGTCCTGAGCTTAAGGAAAGGTAACTTCGACGGTATGAGGTGTGAATTGTCTAGAATAGACTGGCAAAGGATACTTAAAGGGTTGATGGTGGATAGGCAATGGCAAACATTTAAAGATCACATGGATGAACTTCAGCAATTGTACATCCCTGTCTGGAGTAAAAATAAAAAGGGGAAGGTGGCTCAACCATGGCTAACAAGGGAAATTAAGGATCGTGTTAAATCCAAGGAAGAGGCCTATAAATTGGCTAGAAAAAGTAACAAACCTGAGGACTGGGAGAAATTTAGAATTCAACAGAGGAGGACTAAGGGTTTAATTAAGAGGGGGAAAATAGAGTACGAGAGGAAGCTTGCAGGGAACATAAAAACTGACTGCAAAAACTTCTATAAATATGTGAAGAGAAAAAGATTAGTGAAGACAAATGTAGGTCCCTTGCAGTCGGATTCAGGTGAATTTATAACAGGGAACAAAGAAATGCAGACCAATTGAACAAATACTTCGGCTCTGTCTTCACGAAGGAAGACACAAATAACCTTCTGAATGTACAAGGGGACAGTGCATCTAGTGAGAAGGAGGAACTGAAGGATATCCTTATTAGGCGGGAAATTGTGTTGGGGAAATTGATGGGATTGAAGGCCGATAAATCCCCGGGGCCTGATAGTCTGTATCCCAGAGTACTTAAGGAAGTGGCCCTCGAAATAGTGGATGCATTGGTGATCATTTTCCAACAGTCTATTGACTCTGGATCAGTTCCTATGGACTGGAGGGTAGCTAATATAACACCACTTTTTAAAAAAGGAGGAAGAGAGAAAACGGGGAATTATAGACCGGTTAGCCTGACATCAGTAGTGGGGAAAATGTTGGAATCAATCATTAGCAGAGTGGACAAGGGAGAACCAGTGGATATGGTGTATTTGGACTTTCAAAATGCTTTTGACAAGGTCCCGCACAACAGGTTGGTGTACAAAATCAAAGCACATGATATTGGGGGTAATATACTGACGTGGATAGAGAACTGGTTGGCAGACAGGAAGCAGAGAGTCGGGATAAATGGGTCCTTTTCAGAATGGCAGGCAGTGACTAGTGGGGTGCCGCAGGGCTTAGTGCTGGGACCCCAGCTCTTTACAGTACACATTAATGATTTGGATGAAGGAATTGAGTGTAATATCTCCAAGTTTGCAGACGACATTAAACTGGGTGGTGGTGTGAGCTGTGAGGAGGACGCTAAGAGGCTGCAGGGTGACTTGGACAGGTTAGGTGAGTGGGCAAATGTATGGCAGATGCAGTATAATGTGGATAAATGCGAGGTTATCCATTTTGGGGGCAAAAACACGAAGGCAGAATATTATCTGAATGGCGGCAGATTAGGAAAAGGGGAGGTGCAACAAGACTCATCAGTCATTGAAGGTTGGCATGCAGGTACAGCAGGCGGTGAAGAAGGCAAATGGTATGTTGGCCTTCATAGCTAGGGGATTTGAGTACAGGAGCAGGGAGGTCTTACTGCAGTTGTACAGGGCCTTGTTGAGGCCTCACCTGGAATATTGTGTTCAGTTTTGGTCTCCTAATCTGAGGAAGGATGTTCTTGCTATTGAGGGAGTGCATTGAAGGTTCACCAGACTAATTCCAGGGATGGCTGGACTATCATATAAGGAGAGACTGGATCAACTGAGCCTTTATTCACTGGGGTTTAGAAGGATGAGAGTGGATCTCATAGAAACATATAAGATTCTGACGGGACTGGACAGGTTAGATGCGGGAAGAATGTTACCGATGTTGGGGAAGTCCAGAAAGGGGACATAGTCTTAGAACAAGGGGTAGGCCATTCAGGACTGAGATGAGGAGAAACTTCTTCACTCAGAGAGTTATTAATCTGTGAAATTCCCTGCTGCAGAGAGTTGTTGAGGCCAGTTCATTGGATATATTCAAGAGGGAGTTAGATATGGCCCTTACGGCTAAAGGGATCAAGGGGTATGGAGAGAAAGCAGGAAAGGGGTACTGAGGGAATGATCAGCCATGATCTTATTGAATGGCGGTGCAGGTTCGAAGGGCCAAATGGCCTACTCCTGCACCTATTTTCTATGTTTCTATGTTAATATCACTTCCAACGTCACTCATCACACCAATGCGGGATTACCTGCACCACCTTTAAAACAACTTACTAGTCAGCCTGTTGAAATGGCCCCATAAGTCATACCAACGCTCACATTTATATTCATCTCTACAACTACCAAAATTCCACATTTTACACAAAAAATCAACAATTATTCACACTTGCAACTCACACCACATCTAACAACATTTTCAAAGCAGCAATGCCAACTCTGCACTTTAACCTCATAAGTACCTTGATGGCTGTAAACCGCTTTGCGGTCTTCAAAGGCGCTATATAAATGCACCGCTTTCTTTTTCCACAACATTTTCAATCTTATACGACACAGCCCAAAACAAGGCCATTCAGTCCCCCCTGGCTCTCACGGTTCTTTCAAAGGGCTATCCAATTAATCCTACTCCTCTTCTTTCCCCAAAGCCCGGACATTATTTTTCCTTCAAGTATTATCCAAATTAACTTTTCCACATTACTATTCAATGTGCTTCCACCACCTTTTCACACAGCTCACAACAATTTGCTGCATAATGTTGTTTTACTTTCAGTCGCTTCAGGTCGGGGAGCGGACATCCTCCTGTTGCCTCTCGTTCTTTGGCAAATTTTCTTCAATCTCTGTCCCCTGGTTAATGACCTTCTGACACTGGAAAAAGTTTATCCTCATTTACTGATCAATGTGTCATTTATATAGCGCCTTTAACGTAGTAAAACATTCCAAGGCACTTCACAGGAGTGTTATCAAACAAAACTTGACACCGAGCCACATAAGGAGGTGTGAGGACAGGTGACCTAAAGTTTGGTCAAAGAGCGTCTTAAAGGAGCGTCTTAAAGGAGCAGATGTTTTGGGGGGGAATTCCAGTGTTTCGGGCCAAGGCAGCTGAAAGCACGCCCGCTGATAGCGGCTCTGCAAAAAATTGGAGCCCCACTTCAACAAAAGAAGGTGGAGTGAGATGGGTTATGGGAAAGTGGTGAAATGGTTCCACCACAGGGGGTGAATGTCACAGGTCTTAGTCCTGGGGAATGCCTTGGGACGTTTCACTGCGTTAAAGGCGCTATATAAATACAAGTTTTTGTTGTTGCTGTTGTTGTGACGAAGACTCCCGGCCACAAGCTCACACCTCCCTATTGATCTTCCCCTGTGCAAAACTGGAACATTGATTTTTCAAACACGTCAGATTCTGAATTAGTTTTCATGTGAAGATTTGACAAACATTTACTTCACAGGCAATAAATATACATCGCGATTATATTTGCGGAAAACTTTCCCTGGCCCGAAGGCATGTTACTGATTTCCTTTTAAGGGCAATATGCAAATAAGGACGGTATCTTCTGTGTTACTGCAGTGTTTTCACAAGGCATATATCATTAGACATTGCAATATTTTAGCAGAATGGACATGTCAAAGCAGCAGCACTTTGTGAAAAGGGACATTGTGATTTTTTAGACATGAGTCGTTGAGACGTTAAGAGGCAGCGGATGATGTCGGGAGGCAGTTGTGTGCACAATTTAAGCATACTTACCTGGCAGGGGAGTAACCATGATCAAGAAGGTGGTTTTCCCAGGACGAGGCTAACCCATTGCACTTCGGGTGTGCTGACGCCTGCGATGTCCCCAAATGCGGGATACTCGACTGCAAAATTTGTGGTAGTGGGGGACTGCGTTCGCGCTCTCCCCTGGCTTTATAATTAATATCAGAATTATAAATAGACCTATCTGCAAACTAAATAAATATTCTTTCATCAATGTCATGGTCTGCTTCACTTCATTCAGTGTAGCTCAACTTTATTTCCAACAGAGGGAGCTGTAAAAGCGGCCTGACATGCTAATGGGGAAGGCACAGTTTAACGCCCTTCTGCCACTGGAAAACCCTCTTCTCCTCGCTGACATGCTCCATCCACCTCACAGCTTTCATCTGTATCATGCTGCTTGTTTTTCTTGCAAAATTATACTTTATTCGCAAAATAATCACGATACCTTCGTTCACAATACACTTGCGTACAGTTCATTTCAAGCTACAGTTTAGTACAATCTGCAAGTCGCCTTACATGTAGTACTGTGCAAATAAGGCACAATAATTAAAGTTCTGCACTCTTTAGTAACTTGTAAAGAAATGGAAATGTATTCTCATCTGCTACATGTAACGTGATTTGCTGTGAAGGGAATATAGGATCGGTCCGCCCAGTTGCCAAACATAAGAATTAGGAACAGGAGTAGGCCATTTAGCCCCTCGAGCCTGCTCCGCCATTCAACAAGATCATGGCTGATCTGGCCGTGGACTCAGCTCCACTTACCCACCCGCTCCCCATAACCCTTAATTACCTTATTGGTTAAAAATCTTATCTATCTGTGATTTGAATATATTCAATGAGCTAGCCTCAACTGGGGGCAGAGAATTACACAGATTCACAACTCTCTGGGAGAAGAAATTCCTTCTCAACTCGGTTTTAAATTGGCTCCCCCGTATTTTGAGGCTGTGCCCCCCTAGTTCTAGTCTCCCCGACCAATGGAAACAACCTCTTCGCCTCTATCTTGTCTATCCCTTTCATTATTTTACATGTTTCTATAAGATCACCCCTCATCCTTCTGAACTCCAACGAGTAAAGACCCAGTCTACTCAATCTATCATCATAAGGTAACCCCCTCATCTCCGGAATCAGCCCAGTGAATCGTCTCTGTACCCCCTCCAAAGCTAGTATATGCTTCCTTAAGTAAGATGACCAAAACTGCACGCAGTACTCCAGGTGCGGCCTCACCAATACCTTATACAGTTGCAGCAGGACCTCCCTGCTTTTGTGTTCCATCCCTCTCGCAATGAAGGCCAACATTCCATTCGCCTTCCTCATTACCTGCTGCACCTGCAAACTAACTTTTTGGGATTCATGCACAAGGACCCCCAGGTCCCTCCGCACCTCAGCATGTTGTAATTTCTCCCCATTCAAATAATATTCTCTTTTACTGTTTTTTTCCCCCAAGGTGGATGACCTCACACTTTCCGACATTGTATTCCATCTGCCAAACCTTAGCCCATTCGCTTAACCTATCTAAATCTCTTTGCAGCCTCTCTGTGTCCTCTACACAACCCGCTTTCCCACTAATCTTTGCGTCATCTGCAAATTTTGTTACACTACACTCTGTCCCCTCTTCCAGGTCATCTATGTATATTGTAAACAGTTGTGGTCCCAGCACCGATCCCTGTGGCACACCACGAACCACCGATTTCCAACCCGAAAAGAACCCATTTATCCCGACTCTCTGCTTTCTGTTAGACAGCCAAGAGGTGTAGTGTAACAAAATTTGCAGATGACGCAAAGATTAGTGGGAAAGCGGGTTGTGTAGAGGACACAGAGAGGCTGCAAAGAGATTTAGATAGGTTAAGCGAATGGGCTAAGGTTTGGCAGATGGAATACAATGTCGGAAAGTGTGAGGTCATCCACCTTGGGGGAAAAAAACAGTAAAAGAGAATATTATTTGAATGGGGAGAAATTACAACATGCTGAGGTGCAGAGGGACCTGGGGGTCCTTGTGCATGAATCCCAAAAAGTTAGTTTGCAGGTGCAGCAGGTAATGAGGAAGGCGAATGGAATGTTGGCCTTCATTGCGAGAGGGATGGAACACAAAAGCAGGGAGGTCCTGCTGCAACTGTATAAGGTATTGGTGAGGCCGCACCTGGAGTACTGCGTGCAGTTTTGGTCATCTTACTTAAGGAAGCATATACTAGCTTTGGAGGGGGTACAGAGACGATTCACTGGGCTGATTCCGGAGATGAGGGGGTTACCTTATGATGATAGATTGAGTAGACTGGGTCTTTACTCGTTGGAGTTCAGAAGGATGAGGGGTGATCTTATAGAAACATGTAAAATAATGAAAGGGATAGACAAGATAGAGGCGAAGAGGTTGTTTCCATTGGTCGGGGAGACTAGAACTAGGGGGGCACAGCCTCAAAATACGGGGGAGCCAATTTAAAACCGAGTTGAGAAGGAATTTCTTCTCCCAGAGAGTTGTGAATCTGTGTAATTCTCTGCCCCCAGTTGAGGCTAGCTCATTGAATATATTCAAATCACAGATAGATAAGATTTTTAACCAATAAGGTAATTAAGGGTTATGGGGAGCGGGTGGGTAAGTGGAGCTGAGTCCACGGCCAGATCAGCCATGATCTTGTTGAATGGCGGAGCAGGCTCGAGGGGCTAAATGGCCTACTCCTGTTCCTAATTCTTATGTTTGGCAACTGGGCGGACCGATCCTATATTCCCTTCACAGCAAATCACGTTACATGTAGCAGATGAGAATACATTTCCATTTCTTTACAAGTTACTAAAGAGTGCAGAACTTTAATTATTGTGCCTTATTTGCACAGTACTACATGTAAGGCGACTTGCAGATTGTACTAAACTGTAGCTTGAAATGAACTGTACGCAAGTGTATTGTGAACGAAGGTATCGTGATTATTTTGCGAATAAAGTATAATTTTGCAAGAAAAACAAGCAGCATGATACAGATGAAAGCTGTGAGGTGGATGGAGCATGTCAGCGAGGAGAAGAGGGTTTTCCAGTGGCAGAAGGGCGTTAAACTGTGCCTTCCCCATTAGCATGTCAGGCCGCTTTTACAGCTCCCTCTGTTGGAAATAAAGTTGAGCTACACTGAATGAAGTGAAGCAGACCATGACATTGATGAAAGAATATTTATTTAGTTTGCAGATAGGTCTATTTATAATTCTGATATTAATTATAAAGCCAGGGGAGAGCGCGAACGCAGTCCCCCACTACCACAAATTTTGCAGTCGAGTATCCCGCATTTGGGGACATCGCAGGCGTCAGCACACCCGAAGTGCAATGGGTTAGCCTCGTCCTGGGAGAACCACCTTCTTGATCATGGTTACTCCCCTGCCAGGTAAGTATGCTTAAATTGTGCACACAACTGCCTCCCGACATCATCCGTTGCCTCTTAACGTCTCAACGACTCATGTCTAAAAAATCACAATGTCCCTTTTCACAAAGTGCTGCTGCTTTGACATGTCCATTCTGCTAAAATATTGCAATGTCTAATGATATATGCCTTGTGAAAACACTGCATTAATACAGAAGATACCGTCCTTATTTGCATATTGCCCTTAAAAGGAAATCAGTAACATGCCTTCGGGCCAGGGAAAGTTTTCCGCAAATATAATCGCGATGTATATTTATTGCCTGTGAAGTAAATGTTTGTCAAATCTTCACATGAAAACTAATTCAGAATCTGACGTGTTTGAAAAATCAATGTTCCAGTTTTGCACAGGGGAAGATCAATAGGGAGGTGTGAGCTTGTGGCCGGGAGTCTTCGGCACAACAACAGCAACAACAAAAACTTGTATTTATATAGCGCCTTTAACGCAGTGAAACGTCCCAAGGCATTCCCCTGGACTAAGACCTGTGACATTCACCCCCTGTGGTGGAACCATTTCACCACTTTCCCATAACCCATCTCACTCCACCTTCTTTTGTTGAAGTGGGGCTCCAATTTTTTGCAGAGCCGCTATCAGCGGGCGTGCTTTCAGCTGCCTTGGCCCGAAACACTGGAATTCACCCCAAAAACATCTGCTCCTTTAAGACGCTCCTTTAAGACGCTCTTTGACCAAACTTTAGGTCACCTATCCTCACACCTCCTTATGTGGCTCGGTGTCAAGTTTTGTTTGATAACACTCCTGTGAAGTGCCTTGGAATGTTTTACTACGTTAAAGGCGCTATATAAATGACACATTGATCAGTAAATAAGGATAAACTTTTTCCAGTGTCAGAAGGTCATTAACCAGGAGACAGAGATTGAAGAAAATTTGCCAAAGAACGAGAGGCAACAGGAGGATGTCCGCCCCCCGACCTGAAGCGACTGAAGGTAAAACAACATTATGCAGCAAATTGTTGTGAGCTGTGTGAAAAGGTGGTGGAAGCGCATTGAATAGTAATGTGGAAAAGTTAATTTGGATAATACTTGAAGGAAAAATAATGTCCGGGCTTTGGGGAAAGAAGAGGAGTAGGATTAATTGGATAGCCCTTTGAAAGAACCGTGAGAGCCAGGGGGGACCGAAAACAATGGCTTCGGTCTTCCCAATGTTCAACTGGAGAAAATTTCTGCTCATCCAGTACTGGAGGTTGGACAAGCAGTCTGACAATTTAGAGACCGTGGAGGGGTCGAGAGATGTGCTGGTGAGGTAGAGCTGGGTGTCATCAGCGAACATGTGGAAAGTGACGCTGTGTTTTCGGATGATGTCGCCAAGGGGCAGCATGTAGGTGAGAAATAGGAGGGAACCAAGGATCGATCCCTGGGGGACACCAGAGGTAATGATGCGGGGGTGGGGAGAGAAACCATTGCAGGTGATTCTCTGCCTACGATTAGATAGATAAGAATGGAACCAGGCGAGTGCAGTCCCACCCAGCTGGGCGATGGTGGAGAGGTGTTGGAGGAGGATAGAGTGGTCAGCTGTGTCAAAGGCTGCAGACAGGTCGAGGAGGACGAGGAGTTTACCTTTGTCACAGTCACATAGGACGTCATTTGTGACTTTGATGAGAGCGGTCTCAGTACTGTGGCAGGCGTGGAAACCGGATTGGAGGGCTTCAAGCATGGAATTGTGGGAAAGGTGGGCACGGATCTGGGAGCCAACAACACGTTCAAGGACTTTGGAGAGGAAAGGGAGGTTGGAGATGGGCCGGTAGTTTGCAAAGATGGAGGGGTCGAGAGTTGATTTTTTGAGGAGAGGGGTGATGACGACAGATTTCAGGGGGAGAGGGGGTCAGTACCTGAGGAGAGAGAACCGTTAACAATGTCAGCTAACATGGGAGCCAGAAACGGAAGTTGGGTGGCCAGCAGTGTAGTGGGAACAGAGTCAAGGGAGCAGGAAGTGGGTCTCGTGGACAGGATGCACTCGGAAAGGTCACGAGGGGAGATGGAAGAGAAACTGGAGAAAGATGTGAGGTCAGGGCTGGGGCAGTGGGGATGCAGAGAGAAAGTTTGGCCCGGTGGGGGAGGGGAAGGGAAGAGGCAGAGGTGGCCGAACAGATGCTCTCAATCTTAGAGAAAAGGAAGTCGATGAGCTCCTCATATTTATTGTCGGAGGTGAGGGTGGAGACTGGGGAAATGGGTTTAAAAAGATGGTTACCTGTGGAGAATAGACGCTGGGGTTTATCTTTACATTCCAGAATGATTCTGGAATAGTGAGCGATATTGGCAGACGAGAGCAGGAGCTGATAATGGTTTATACAGAGAGAAGCTGACAGACAGAGAGAGATGGAGAGAGGTGTGACTGATACAGTGACACAGAGCGACAGTGACACCGAGAACGAGATAAAGCTGTGACTCAATCGCCCTGCTCAGTCCCTATCGCTGTGCGTCTCTCCCAGTTTCGGTGAAACTTTGAGAATAATGGCCTAAAACAATGAAAAGGAAGGCCCCTCACCAATCCTCGACGTCACTGGTCATCGCCTTCAGCTTGCCCACAGCCAGATTGTAGGAGGCATGGGGATGGCCCTGGTCAGCAGCTTTTCTGTGGGATGTGAGGGAGAATTGCCGTCAGCTCCTTCAGTTAACACCAGACACTGATGATGATGCAGCGCGATCACGTTAAGAAACCAGCCCCGGGAGTTTGCTGCAGTGGGAGCCGGCCCAATCCATCCCCTCCCAGCCGTGACGGAGAGAGTCCGAGTGGTGACTGAAAGTGCGTTGATGAACTGGGTAGTGAGGGCGAAAAGGAGTTGGTAATTGTAAAGTCCTGTCCCCTCAGTACAGACTCACACGGGGCATGTAGTGAAGTCAAGGTCACTCTGGACCTGCACCTTTATTTCACAGCTCTGGAATGCTGCACTTGCCTGAGACCTGTCCTTATATACCTGTCTCTTCCAAGTGCACCCCTGGTGGTAAGGTATGCTGGTGGTTACAGGTCATATCTTATTACAGTCATGTATAGCATGTTAGGATACAGTTATATATAATAATGTAAGATACATGACATCACCCTCCCCCAAGGTCTTATTGTCTTTATAGGTTCAGTCTCTCAGGTGGTCTACGCTCTCGTGTGGAGCGTCTGAGTTGTGGTTCAGTTGTTTGCCTTGGTGTCTGTTTTTCTTTGGGTGTGGTTGCTGGTATCTCGCCTGGGCTGTCTGTTTCGATTGGTGTGATTGTTGTTGACTCGCCTGGGCTGTCTGTTGGGATTGCCCTTTCCTCAGGTTGTTCCCTTTGTCTGTCCACCAGGTGTGGTGCGAGTTCCACATTGTAGTCTGCCTCTGGTTCCGCAGTGCTGTTGGTAAATCTGCTTTTGACTTAGTCTACATGCCTCCGGCAGGTTTTGCCATTGTCCATTTGTACTACCAGTAGCCTGTTTCCTTCCTTGCCCATTACTATCCCTGCAAGCCATTTGGGACCCCTGCCATAGTTTAGTACAAACACTTTGTCCCCTATCTCATTCCATCTCCCCCTCGAATTTCTGTCATGGTACTCAGTCAGCTTACGGCGCTTTGCCTCAATGATTTCGTGCATGTCTGGGAGGATTAATGAGAGCCTTGTTTTTAAAGTCCTTTTCATCAACAGTTGCGCGGGGGGGAGATCCCAGTCAGTGAGTGCGGATGATCTGTATGCCAGCAGCAGTCGCGACAGGTGACCCTGCAGCGTGGGACTTTGGATTTTAAGCATGCCTTGTTTAATGATTTGCACTGCTCTCTCCGCCTGGCCATTGGAGGCTTGAACGGTGCCGTCTTGACGTGGTTTATGCCGTGGTCAATTATAAAGTCTTGGAATTCTGCGCTGATGAAGCAGGGACCATTGTCACTGACAATATGTCAGGGATTCCATGCGTTGCAAACATGGTTGCGAGGCTCTCCACAGTGGTGGAGGTTGTGCTCAAGTTTAAAATGGTGCATTCGATCCACTTTGAAAATGCATCTACAACTACGAGGAACATTTTGCCCATGAATGGGCCCGACAGTCTACGTGCACACGCGACCATGGTTTGGTAGGCCAGGGCCAGGGGCTCAGTGGAGCCTCCCTGGGGGCATTGCTGAGTTGGGCACAAATGGTGCACCTTCGGACGCAGAGCTCCAAGTCCGCGTCAATACCAGGCCACCAGACATGGGATCTGGCTATGGCCTTCATGAGAACGATCCCCGGGTGCTCGCGGTGGAGTTCCCGGACAAATGCCTCTCTGCCTCGCAGAGGCATGACTACTCGGCTGCCCCACATCAGGCAGTCTGCTTGTAGTGATAGCTCATGCATGCGCCTTTGAAAGGGTTTTAATTCCTCGGGGCAGGCATCGCGAGCCTCTGCCCAGTCACCGGTTAGGACACATCTTTTTACTAAGGATAACGTGGGGTCGCTGGCCGTCCAGGCTCTGATTTGGCGAGCCGTCATGGACGAACCTGTGGACTCAAAGGCATTGATTGCCATGACTATCTTACAGTCCTGTTCGTCAGACCCTTCCGTGGTCTCCAGGGGTAGCCTGCTGAGTGCGTCGGCGCAGTTGTCTGTGCCTGGTCTGTGCCTTATGGTATAGAAACATAGAAACATAGAAAATAGGTGCAGGAGCAGGCCATTCAGCCCTTCTAGCCTGCACCGCCATTCAATGAGTTCATGGCTGAACATGAAACTTCAGTACCCCCTTCCTGCTTTCTCGCCATAACCCTTGATCCCCCGAGTAGTAAGGACTTCATCTAACTCCCTTTTGAATATATTTAGTGAATTGGCCTCAACTACTTTCTGTGGTATAGTCGTCGGACGCCAGCATGAGTGCCCACCGTTGAATTCGCGCCGAGGCATTGGCGTTTATTGCCTTGCTCTCGGATAGGAGGGACGTGAGGGGCTTGTGGTCAGTTTCTAATGCGAACTTGGCCCCGAAAAGGTATTGGTGCATCTTTTTGACACCATACACGCACGCGAGCGCCTCCTTCTCTACCATTCCGTACCTGCGCTCCGCCCGCGAAAGTGATTTGGAGGCATAAGCTATGGGTTGTAATTTGCCCGCACTATTGACATGTTGCAAAACGCACCCGACCCCATACGCTGACGCATCGCATGTGAGAACTAGCTTTTTACCTGGGTCAAAGAAAGTCAAAACACTGTTGGAACACAGAAGGTTGCATGTCTTATTGAAGGCGCGTTCCTGGGCGTCCCTCCAAAACCCAATCGCAACCCTTTCTGAGTAGTACGTGGAGAGGCTCCAGCAGCATGCTTAAGTTCTGCATAAAGTTCCCAAAGTAATTGAGTAGCCCGAGAAAGGCACGCAGTTCTGAGACATTCCGGGGCCTGGGTGCCAGGCGAATTGCTTCTGTTTTGGACTCTGTTGGGCGGATTCCATCAGCGGCAATCCTTCTGCCCAAAAATTCAACCTCGGGTGCGAGAAACATGCACTTGGATTTCTTGACTCGTAGGCCTACCCGATCCAACCACTTTAGTACTTACTCCAAATTACGGAGATGGGAGTCGGTGTCCCTGCCCGTGATAAGTATGTCGTCTTGAAATACAACTGTCTCCGGGATGGACTTGAGCAGACTCTCCATGTTGCGCTGGAATATGGCATCTGCCGACCTGATGCCGTATGGGCATCGATTGTACATGAAAAGGCCTCGATGTGTGTTGATGGTGGTGAGTAGCTTGGATTCTTCGGTCAATTCTTGCGTCATATACGCAAGAGGTCTAATTTTGAGAAAAGTTTACCTCCAGCCAATGTGGCAAATAAATCCTCCGCTCTGGGCATCGGGTACTGGTCCTGTAGGGAGACTTTGTTTATGGTAGATTTGTAGTCCCCACAGATTCATACGGATCCATCAGGCTTCATGACTGGGACGATGGGACTTGCCCAGTCGCTAAATTCCACAGGTGATATAATGCCTTCCCGCAGAAGCCTGTCTAGTTCGTGTTCAATCTTTTCCCTCATCACATAGGGTACAGCTCTGGCCTTGTGATGGACCGGTCTAGCATCCTGTGTGATGTAGATTTTGACTTTGACCCCTTTGAAAGTGCCCACACCTGGCTGAAAGAGATGTTCAAATCGCTTTATAACTGTTGAGCAGGAGGCCCGTTCCTCTAATGACATGGCATGGACATCATCCCATTTCCAGTTTAGTTTTGCCAGCCAGCTTCTCCCCAGCAGTGCTGGGGGATCTCCGGGGACAATCCACAGGGGAAGTCGGTTCACTGTCCCTTTGTGTGTGACAGAGAGCATGGCGCTGCCGAGGACTGGTACGATTTCTTTGGTATAGGTCCTTAGTTTGGTGTCGACCCTTGTGAGTTTTGGTCTGTCTCTTTTATGCGGCCACAGTTGTTCAAATTGTTGAGCGCCCATGAGAGATTGACTCGCTCCCGTATCCAGCTCCATGTTGACAGATATCCCGTTGAGTAGGACCCTCATCATTATAGGAGGCGTCCTGTTGTAGGAGCAGCGGCCATTGATCGTGTTGACCCGCTGTACATCGATGTCCCCACCATCTTCTGGTCCGCTTTCCGACCTATCCGATTCGTATACCAGCCGAGCTGCCGCTTTTTTGCATATGCGGGCCAAATGCCCTGTATTTTCACAATTTCTGCAAACAGCCTGCTGAAATCGACATCCTCTTGATGAGTGCCCACCACCACACCTCCAGCACAGACCTGTTCTATTGTTTAAAGTGTTCCCAAAGAATGAGCTGCGTCTGGCTGATCTCTCTTGAGCTTCTCTCAGTTTGTAGTTGATTACTCGCATTGTGGGTTGATGAGGTGTGAACGGCCGTTCCTGTGGCCCTTGATGGCTCTGCTTGCTGTCGAGAACCTGTTCTCCTGGTTTTGTCTGTGTGTGGGGGTAACAGCTTGTTTGGTGCTGTGAACCTCTTGTTCCAATATTTCGTTAGTTGTCGTACCTGCATTGTAAATCAACCTCGTTTCTTCTTCCCCTACCAAGAATGTCTGTGCAACCAGTGCTGCTGCCTCTAAGGTCAGGTTCTTGGTCTCTATGAGCTTTCGGAATATGCCTTCGTGGCCTATTCCTTCAATGAAAAAGTCTCTCAGCATTTCTCTCCTCAGTTCATCGGAGAACTCACATAAACTAGCCAACCTCCGAAGTTCCGCCACGTAGTCGGGTATGCTCTGGCCCACACAGCGTCTGTAGTTGTAGAACCTGTGTCTGGCCATGTGTAGGCTGCTCGCTGGCTTCAGGTGGTCTCTTACCAGTGTGCTCAATTCTTCAAACGACTTGCTTGCTGGTTTCTCGGGTGCCAACAGATCCTTCATTAAAGCGTATGTTTTCGAGCCACAGCTGATCAAGAGATGGGTTCTTCTCTTGTCTGTCTTATCGTCGCCTAACCAGTCTTTGGTTATAAAGCTTTGCTGGAGCCTTTCTATAAAGTCCTCCCAATTGTCTCCCCCATTGTACTTTTCATCTGATCCGTTGTTCGCCATTCTGTGGATTCTGTAATCCCGTAACCCGTCGCCACTGTAAAGTCCTGTCCCCTCAGTACAGATTCACACGAGGCATGTAGTGAAGTCAAGGTCACTCTGGACCTGCACCTTTATTTCACAGCCCTGGAATGCTGCACTTGCCTGAGACCTGTCCTTATATACCTGTCTCTTGCAAGTGCACCCCTGGTGGTAAGATATGCTGGTGGTTGCAGGTCATATCTTATTACAGTCATGTATAGCATGTTAGGATACAGTTATATATAATAATGAAAGATACATGACAGTAATCCAGGTCCGACTCTCCCTGGTCAGCTGTACTGAGGGAGTGTCGCACTGTCAGAGGGGCAGGACTGAGGGAGCGCCGCACTGTCGGAGGGGCAGTACTGAGGGAGCGCTGCACTGTCAGAGGGGCAGTACTGAGGGAGTGCTGCACTGTCGGAGGGGCAGTACTGAGGGAGCGCCGCACTGTTGGAGGGGCAGTACAGAGGGAGCGGCACACTGTCGGAAGGGCAGCACTGAGGAGTGCCGCACTGTTGGAGGGGCAATACTGAGGGAGCGGCACATTGTCGGAGGGGCAGTACTGAGGGAGCACTGCACTGTCAGAGGGGCAGTACTGAGGGAGCGCCGCACTGTCAGAGGGGTAGTACTGAGGAAGAGCTGCACTATCAGAGGGGCAGTACTGAGGGAGCGCCACACTGTCGGAGGGGCAGTACTGAGGGAGCGCCGCACTGTCGGAGGGGCGGTACTGAGTGAGCGCCACACTGTCCGAGTGGCAGTACTGAGGGACGGCCGTACTGTCGGAGGGGCAGTACTGAGGGAGCGCCACACTGTCGGAGGGGCAGTACTGAGGGAGCGCCGCATTGTCGGAGGGGCAGTACTGAGGGAGCGTCGCACTGTCAGAGGGGCAGTACTGAGGGAACGCTGCACTGTTGGAGGGGCAGTGCTGAGGCAGCGCTGCACTGTCGGAGGGGCAGTGCTGAGGGAGCGCCGCACTGTCGGAGGGGCAGTACTGAGGGAGCGCCGAACTGTCGGAGGGGCAGTACTGAGGGAGTGCCGCACTGTCGGAGGGGCAGTACTGAGGGAGTGCCGCACTGTCGGATGGGCAGTATTGAGGGAGTGCCGCACTGTCGGATGGGCAGTACTGAGGGAGTGCCGCACTGTCGGAGGGGCAGTACTGACTTTTAAACAACTTGATTTATATTTTAGACTTTATTATCAACTTTATCAATTTTATCTATTTATTAAACCTTCAATCAACTTGTGCAACTTGTTAAAACTATTTCGGAAATTTTTAAACTCTTAAATGTTTAAAATAACTTGGAAGCCTTTGCGGAAATTTTTAACCTTGGAAGAAACTTTCCAAAACATCCCGTGGAACCCCAGCGGTCAGCTGACCTAATACCTGCCCCCAACCGAGCCTCGGGCCACCTATCATCAATGGTGCTACTCAGCGCTGAGCTTGCAGCCAACATCTCGCCGGAGGCAATTCGGCCCATACAGCAGTGTCTGGTCTCCAGTCGTCTGGACCCCCTTGCCACTGGACCAAGACCTTGCTCAGCTCAGCCCGTGTGGTTGTCAGTGTGAAGCGGCCACCCCACGTTAAAAGAACTCACGCACAGGCATCTTCCACTCCGTCAGTATGAAGTTCAGGACCTGGAATGTCAGGACCCTTATGGACAATTCCAATAGCAACAGGCCGGAACGCCGCACCGCCATAGTTGCCCGGGAGCTCAGATGTTTTGACATTGACATCGCCGCCCTAAGTGAGACCCGGCGGCAGGGGAAGGCCGGTTGAAGGAACAAGGTGGAGGTTACACCTTTTTCTGGAAAGGGAAACCAGAGGAAGAACGCCGCCTTCATGGAGTTGGCTTCGCCGTCAAAAATGAACTGGTCACCCACCTCAAAGACTCCCCCTGCGGGGTTAACGAACGCCTCATGACTCTTTGCATTACTCTATCCCAGAACCAATGTGCCGCAGTCATCAGTGCGTACGCCCCGACACTCGATGCAGCGGATGAGGCTAAAGAGGGTTTTTATTGCAACCTCGAGACATCCCTGTCCCACGTCCCCACGGACGATAAATTGATCCTCCTGGGTGACTTTAATACCAGGGTTGGCAAAGACACAGCCCTCTGGGGAGGTGTGATTGGCAGAGAGCGGGTAGGGAAAGCCAACTCCTGCGGTACCCTACTCCTGACAAAATGTCTAGAACACGAACTCCTCATCACCAACACCCTGTTCCACCAGAGGGACAAATACAAGGCATCGTGGCAACACCCTCGCTGCAAACACTGGCACCTGCTCAACTTTGTCATCGCCAAGCCAGGGATCGCACGGACGTACGCATCAACCGCGCCATGACAGGAGCTGACAACTGCTGGACGGATCATTGCCTAATCTGATCCATCATTTTATTTATGAAAGGAGGGAGCAAGAAAACAGGGAACTACAGACCAGTTCGGTGAGCCGGAGAGGCAGCATGGGGAGGCATATAAATAGGCCCAGAGACAGTCGGTGAGTCAGAGGGGCAGTGTGGGGAGGTCTATAAATAGGCCCAGAGACAGTCGGTGAGTCGGAGGGGCAGTGTGGGGAGACCGAAAATAGGCCCAGAGACAGTCGGTGAGTCGGAGGGGCAGTGTGGGGAGGTTTATAAATAGGCCCAGAGACAGTCGGTGAGTCAGAGGGGCAGTGTGGGGAGACCTATAAATAGGCCCAGAGACAGTCGGTGAGTCGGAGGTGCAGTGTGGGGAGGTCTATAAATAGGCCCAGAGACAGTCGGTGAGTCGGAGGGGCAGTGTGGGGAGGTCTATAAATAGGCCCAGAGACAGTCGGTGAGTCGGAGGGGCAGTGTGGGGAGGTCTATAAATAGGCCCAGAGACAGTCGGTGAGTCGGAGGGGCAGTGTGGGGAGACCTATAAATAGGCCCAGAGACAGTCGGTGAGTCGGAGGAGCAGTGTGGGGAGGTCTATAAATAGGCCCAGAGACAGTCGGTGAGTTGGAGGGGCAGTGTGGGGAGGTCTATAAATAGGCCCAGAGACAGTCGGTGAGTCGGAGGGGCAGTGTGGGGAGACCTATAAATAGGCCCAGAGACAGTCGGTGAGTCAGAGGGGCAGTGTGGGAAGACCTATAAATAGGCCCAGAGACAGTCGGTGAGTCGGAGGGGCAGTGTGGGGAGGTCTATAAATAGGCCCAGAGACAGTCGGTGAGTCGGAGGGGCAGTGTGGGGAGACCTATAAATAGGCCCAGAGACAGTCGGTGAGTCGGAGGGGCAGTGTGGGAAGGTCTATAAATAGGCCCAGAGACAGTCGGTGAGTCGGAGGGGCGTGGCTTGTGCAGCTGCAGGAGGGGCAGAAGGCAAAAAAGAAGTAGAAAGAAATTGAAAGGTGACGTCACAGCCAAGGGGGTTCGTGATTGGCTGGTGATTGGTAAGCAGTTTTTCGATTTCTTTCTTTATCAGTAAGTAACCTTTTAACATTGTTGTTGCCCAATTAAGTTAATCAAAGGGTTAAGTCATGGCAGGAGAGCTCGGACACGTGTTATGCTCCTCCTGTACTATGTGGGAACTCAAGGACGCTTCCGGTGTCCCTGACGACTACATGTGCGGGAAGTGCATCCGCCTCCAGATCCTGACAGACAGCATTGCGGAACTGGAGCTGCGGGTGGATTCACTCTGGAGCATGCACAATGCTGAGAATGATGTGAATAGCACGTTTAGCGAGTTGGTCTCACCGCAGGTAAACGGTACACAGCCAGATAGTAAATGGGTGACCAACAGGAAGAGCAGTGCAAGGAAGGTAGTGCAGGGGTCCCCTGTGATCATCCCCCTGCAAAACAGATGCACCACTTTGGGTACTGTTGGGGGCGATGACTCTTCAGGGGAAGACAGCAGAGGCCAAGTTCATGGCACCGTGGGTGGCTCTGTTGCACAGGAGGGCAGGAAAAAGAGTGGGAGAGTGATAATGATAGGGGATTCAATTGTAAGGGGAATAGATAGGCGTTTCTGTGGCCGCAACCGAGACTCCCTGCTGCAAGGGTCAAGGATGTCTCGGCGGGTGCAGGACATTCTGAAAAGGGAGGGTTAACAGCCAGTTGTCGTGGTGCATATAGGTACCAACGATATAGGTAAAAAACAGGATGAGGTCCTACGAGAAGAATTTAGGAAGCTTGGAGCCAAATTAAAAAGTAGGACCTCAAAAGTAGTAATCTCAGGATTGCTACCAGTGCCACGTGCTAGTCAGAGTAGGATAACTCAGATGAATGCGTGGCATGAGGAGTGGTGCAGAAGGGAGGGATTCAAATTCCTGGGACATTGGAACCGGTTCTGGGGGAGGTGGGACCAGTACAAACCGGACGGTCTGCACCTGGGCAGGACCAGAACCAATGTCCTAGGAGGAGTGTTTTCTAGTGCTGTTGGGGAGGAGTTAAACTAATATGGCAGGAGGATGGGAACCTATCTAGTGAGGCAGAGGGAAATAAAAGGGAGACAGAGGCAAAAGACAGAAAGGAGAATAGTAAAAGTGGAAGGCTGAGAAAACCAAGGCAAAAAATAAAAAGGGCCACATTACAGCAAAATTCTAAAGGGGCAAAGTGTGTTAAAAAGACAAGCCTGAAGGCTCTGTGCCTCAATGCGAGGAGTATTCAGAATAAGGTGGACGAATTAACTGCACAGATAGCAGTTAATGGATATGATGTAATTGGCATCACAGAGACATGGCTCCAGGGTGACCAAGGCTGGGAACTCAACATCCAGGGGTATTCAACATTTAGGAAGGATAGACGGAAAGGAAAAGGAGGTGGGGTGGCGTTGCTGGTTAAAGAGGAAATTAATGCAATAGTAAGGAAGGACATTAGCTTGGATGATGTGGAATCGGTATGGGTGGAGCTACGGAATACCAAAAGACAGAAAACGCTAGTGGGAGTTGTGTACAGGCCACCACACAGTAGTTATGAGATTGGGGACAGCATCAAACAAGAAATAAGGGATGTGTGCAATAAAGGTACAGCAGTTATCATGGGCGACTTTAATTTACATATAGATTGGGCTAACCAAACTGGTAGCAATGCTGTGGAGGAGGATTTCCTGGAGTGTATTAGGGATGGTTTTCTTGACCAATATGTCGAGAACCAACACGAGAGCAGGCCATTCTAGACTGGGTGATGTGTAATGAGAAGGGACTAATCAGCAATCTTGTTGTGTGAGGCTCCTTGATGAAAAGTGACCATATCATGGTAGAATTCTTTATTAAGATGGAGAGTGACACAGTTAATTCAGAAACTAGGGTCCTGAACTTAAGGAAAGGTAACTTTGATGGTTTGAGGCGTGAATTGTCTAGAATAGACTGGCAAATGATACTTAAAGGGTTGACGGTGGATAGGCAATGGCAAACATTTATAGATCACATGGATGAACTTCAACAATTGTACATCCCTGTCTGGAGTAAAAACAAAACAGGGAAGGTGGCTCAACCGTGGCTAACAAGGGACATTAAGGATAGTGTTAGATCCAAGGAAGAGGCATATAAATTGGCCAGAAAAAGCAGCAAACCTGAGGACTGGGCGAAATTTAGAATTCAGCCGAGGAGGACAAAGGGTTTAATGAGGAGGGGGAAAATAGAGTACGAGAGGAAGCTTGCCGGGAACATAAAAACTGACTGCAAAAGCTTCTGTAGATATGTGAAGAGAAAAAGATTAGTGAAGACAAATGTAGGTCCCTTGCAGTCGGACTCTGGTGAATTTATAATGGGGAACAAAGAAATGGCAGAGCAATTGAACAAATACTTTGGTTCTGTCTTCACAAAGGAAGACACAAATAACCTTCTGGATGTACTTGGGGACCGAGGGTCTAGAGAGAAGGAGGAACTGAAGGATATCCTTATTAGGCGGGAATTTGTGTTGGGGAAATTGATGGGATTGAAGGCCGATAAATCTCCAGGGCCTGATTGACTGCATCCCAGAGTACTTAAGGAAGTAGCCCTAGAAATAGTGGATTTTTAAAAAAATTTCAAAATATACTTTATTCATATAAAAAAATTGTACAGTACATTCAAAAGCAGTTCAGTACGTTTAGCTGCGGTCAGCAATTCCATACACTACCTTTGGGTGCTGACGGCAGTTCCGTGCGATACATTTCCTTGCTTTTCAGTTCAAGTACAATTCGGTCCAATACGGGATACATTGTAGTACATTCAACAAATGACATTACATGTGTCACTATACAGCACACGGAATGGGTGTCGGTACATTTACATTTTTTTCTTTTCAGCGTGCATTACGAAACAGACCTTGCATTGTACATGGCACTACATAGGTGTTTACTGATCATGGTGCTCCATGTACACAAAAAAGAAGTTGCAAGTACGGCCCGAGGGGAGTTTTGGACTGATTCCTGCCCCCGGGTTTACCGTGGCAGAAGGGCTTTAAACTGTGGCCCTTCCCCACCGTGCCTTTGCGGCGACTGCACCAATTTTAAGTGCGTCCCTCAGCACGTAATCCTGAACGCCAAACTTCAATGACTGATGTACCATGGCACCCAGGTCTTGTTGCACCTCCCCTTTTCCTAATCTGTCACCATTCAGATAATATTCTGTCTTCCTGTTTTTGCCACCAAGGTGGATAACCTTACATTTATCCACATTATACTGCATTTGCCATGCAATTGCCCACTCACCTAACCTGTCCAAGTCACCCTGCAGCCTCTTAGCATCCTCCTCACAGCTCACACTGCCACCCAGCTTAGTGTCATCTGCAAACTTGGAGATATTACACTCAATTCCTTCATCTAAATCATTGATGTATATTGTAAATAGCTGGGGTCCCAGCACTGAACCCTGCGGCACCCCACTGGTCACTGCCTGCCATTCTGAAAAGGACCCATTTATTCCAACTCTCTGCTTCCTGTCTGCCAACCAGTTCTCTATCCACGTCAAAATATTACCCCCAATACCATATACTTTAATTTTGCACACCAATCTCTTGTGTGAAACCTTGTCAAAAGCTTTTTGAAAGTCCAAATACACCACATCCACTGGTTCTCCCTTGTCCACTCTACTAGTTACTGCTTTCATCTGTATAGTGCTGCATGTAACGTGAGTTGCGGACTGTATTCCAATGTATCCAAGATTTTACTGAACTGTACCTTGAAATGTAATGTAAGCAAAGTATTGAATGTGTTACGTATGTAAACATTGTAACTGTGTAACTGTGCCACCAGAGGGCGCAACTGTTGGAGGCCCAAGGGTCAACTGCGCACCTCGTGCAGGGGAGTATAAAAGATTGTATACCATGCTGCTTAAGCACTCTGGAGTTGTATTAAAGAGACTAAGGTCACATCAGTTTTAGCTCACAGTACTCAGGCTTGTGGAGCTTTTCCATACCTAACAATTGGCGACGAGTAACAGATTACAAACTTTCACGTGGTCATGACTGCCATTGGTATTCTAAAGAGATTTGTAGAGGGTGATGATTGAGAAGCCTTCGTTGAGCGTCTCGACCAGTACCTCGTGGCCAATGAGCTGGATGGGGACGATACAGTGATCAAGCGCGGGGCGATTCTCCTCACCGTGTGTGGGTCCACAATATACGGCCTCATCAAGAATCTGCTAGCAATGGAGAAACCAACGGAGAAGACATATACTGAGTTGTGTACGCTGGTTCAGAACCACCTCAAGCCAAAGGAGAGCATCTTAATGGCCAGGTATCGCTTCTACCGCTCCGAGGACCAGGACGTGGCGAGTTATGTCGCTGACCTGAGAAGCCTTGCGGGAACTTGCGAATTTGCTGGATTTTTGGGGGAAATGCTGCGGGACTTTTTTCTGCTTGGCATCGGCCACGAGGTCATTCTTTGCAAGCTGCTGTCCGCCGAATCCCGAGACCTGAGCAAGGCCATCACGATAGCCGAGGCAGTCATATCCACGAGTGATAATACCAGACAGATATCTTCCCAGCATTGAAACTCACCGGAAAGTACTGTGCATAAAATAATGTTGCTAACAGGCAGAACTGCATATGGCAGGGCCTATACTTCTGCAGCTGCAAGACCTAGGATGACTCAGAGTCTGCTATCGGGCGTGAATGGAAATCCATTAGCACCATGTTGGCACTGCGGGGTAATCATCGAGCCCATCAAAATCGATTCAAGCACTACGTGTGCAAAGGCTGCGAAACAATGGGGCACCTCCAGCAAATGTGCAAGTGTTCTGTGACTCACCACGTGGCAGAGGATGATCGATCCAGCGTGGATCACGTGGAACAAACAAGAGAGGCAACTCAACCCGAGGAAGAAATTTATGGGCTACACACCTTCACCACCAAGAGCCCTCCTATTATGCTGAAAGTCAAATTGAACGGTATTCCGGTATTAATGGAGTTGGACACGGGGGCGAGTCAGTCAATTATGAGCCAGAAGACTTTTGAGAAACTGTGCGGCAACAAGGCACAAAGGCCCAGATTGAGCCCGATTCAGACAAATCTGCACACCTACACCAAAGAGCTCATACCAGTCATTGGTAGTGCGGCAGTTAAGGTATCGTACGATGGAGCTGTACATGATTTATCACTGTGGATTAGAAACATAGTACACACAGTATGCAGTCTGATCGTTTATTATGAAAACTGGACACAATATTCAAGGTGTGGCCTCACCAAATCCCTGTACAACTGTAGTAAGACCTCCCTGCTCCTATACTCAAATCCTCTCGTTATGAAGGCCAACATGCCATTTGCTTTCTTCAGTGCCTGCTGTACCTGTATGCCAACTTTCAATGACATGCAGGTCTCATTGCACTTCATCTTTTACTAATCTGTCACTATTCAGATAATAATCTGCCTTCCTGTTTTTACCACCAAAGTGGATAACCTCACATTTATCTACATTATACCGCATCTGTCATGTATTTGCCCACTCACCTAACCTGTCCAAGTCACCCTGCAGCCTCTTAGCATCCTCCTCACAGCTCACACTGCCACCCAGCTTCGTGTCATCTGCAAACTTGGAGATATTACATTCAATTCCTTTGTCTAAATCATTAATGTACATTATAAATAGCTGGGGTCCCAGCACTGAACCTTGCGGCACCCCACTAGTCACTGCCTGCCATTCTGAAAAGGACCTGTTTATTCCTACTCTTTGCTTCCTGTCTGCCAACCAGTTCTCTATCCACGTCAAAACATTACCCCCAATACCATGTGCTTTAATTTTGCACACTAATCTCGTGTGAGACCTTGCCAAAAGCCTTTTGAAAGTCTAAATATACCACATCAACTGGCTCCCCCTTGTCCACTCTACTAGTTACATCCTCAAAAAATTCTAGAAGATTTGTCAAGCATGATTTCCCTTTCATAAATCCACGCTGACTTGGACCGATCCTGTCACTGCTTTCCAAATACGCTGCTATTACATCTTTAATAGTTGATTCCAACATTTTCCCCACCACCGATGTCAGGCTGATTCCCTGTTTTCTGTCTCCCTCCTTTTTTAAAAAGTGGGGTTACATTAGCTACCTTCCAGTCCATAGGAACTGATCCAGAGCCTATAGAATGTTAGAAAATGTCCACCAATGCATCCACTATTTCTAGGGCCACTTCCTTAAGTACTCTGGGATGCAGACTATCAGGCCCTGGGGATTTATCGGCCTTCAATCCCATCAATTTCCCTAACACAATTTCTTGACTAATAAGGATTTCCTTTAGTTCCTCCTTCTCGCTAGACCCTCGGTCCCTTAGAATTTCCAATCGGTTATTTGTGTCTTCCTTAGTGAAGATAGAACCAAAGTATTTGTTCAATTGGTCTGCCATTTCTTTGTTCCCCATTATAAATTCACCTGATTCTGACTGTAAGAGACCCATATTTGTCTTCACTAATCTTTTTCTCTTCACGTGTCTGTAGAAGCTTTTGCAGTCAGTTTTTATGTTCCCTGCAACCTTACTCTCATATTCTATTTTCTCCCTCCTAATTGAACCCTTTGTCCTCCTCTGCGGAATTCTAAATTTCTCCCAGTCCTCAGGTTTGCTGCTTTTTTTAGCCAATTTATATGCCTCTTCCTTGGATTTAACACTATCCCTAATTTCCCTTGCAAGACACGGTTGAGCCATCTTCCCCGTTTTATTTTTACGCCAGACAGGGATGTACAATTGTTGAAGTTCATCTTTGTGATCTTTAAATGTCTGCCATTGCCTATCCACCGTCAACCCTTTAAGTATCATTCGTCAGTCTATCCTAGCCAATTCACGTCGAAGTTACCTTTCTTTAAGTTCAGGACCCTAGTCTCTGAATTAACTGTGTCACTCTCCATCTTAATGGTCACCCTTCCCTAAGGGGCCTCGCACAACAAGATTGATAATTAATCCTCTCTCATTACACAACACCCAGTCTAGGATGGCCTGCTCTCTTGTTGGTTCCTCAACATATTAGTCTCGAAAACCATCCCTGATACACTCCAGGAAATCCTGCTCCACTATATTGCTACCACAGTTAGTTTAGCCTAATCTATATGTAGATTAAAGTCATCCATGATAACTGTTGTACCTTTATTGCAGGCATCCCTAATTTCCTGTTTGATGCCATCCCCAACCTCACTATGACTGTTTGGTGGTCTGTACACAACTCCCACTCGCGTTTTATGCCCTTTGGTGTTCCGCAGCTCGACCCATACAGATTCCACCTCATCCAGGCTAATCCTTACTATCGCGTTAATCTCCTCTTTAACCAGCAACGCTACCCACTTCCTTTTTCTTTCAGTCTATCTTTCCTGAATATTGAATATCCTTGGATGTTGCATTCCCAGCCTTGGTCACCCTGGAGCCATGTCTCCATAATCCCAATTACATCTTATCCATTAACAGCTATCTACGCAGTTAATTCATCCACCTTATTATGAATGCTCCTCGCTTTGAGACACAGAGTCTTCGGGCTTGTTTTTCTTACACTCTTTGTCCTTTTAGAATTATGTTGTAATGTGGCCCTTTTTGATTTTTGCCTTTGATTTTTCTGCCCTCCACTTCGACTTTTCTTCTTTATAATTATTAAAGATGTAATAGCAGCACATTTGGAAAGCAGTGACGGAATCGGCCCAAGTCAGCATGGATTTATGAAAGGGAAATCCTGCTTGACAAATCTTCTCGAATTTTTTGAGGATGTAACTAGTAGAGTGGACAAGGGAGAACCAGTGGATGTGGTGTATTTGGACTTTCAACAGGAAGCAGAGAGTCGGGATAAACGGGTCCTTTTCAGAATGGCAGGCAGTGACTAGTGGGGTGCCGCAAGGTTCAGTGCTGGGACCCCAGCTATGTCCAATATACATTAATGATTTGGAAGAGGGAATTGAGTGTAATATCTCCAAGTTTGCAGATGACACTAAGCTGGGTGGCAGTGTGAGCTGTGAGGAGGACGCTAAGAAGCTGCAGGGTGACTTGGACAGGTTAGGTGAGTGGGCAAACGTGTGGCAGATGCAGTATAATGTGGATAAATGTGAGGTTATCCACTTTGATAGCAAAAACACGAAGGCAGAATATTATCTGAATGGCGGCAGATTAGGAAAAGGGGAGATGCAGCGAGACCTGGGTGTCATGGTACATCAGTCATTGAAAGTTGGCATGCAGGTTCAGCAGGCAGTGAAGAAGGCAAATGGTATGTTGGCCTTCATAGCTAGGAGATTTGAGTTTCGGAGCAGGGAGGTCTTACTGCAGTTGTACAGGGCCTTGGTGAGGCCTCACCTGGAAATTCTGTTCAGTTTTGGTCTCCTAATCTGAGGAAGGATGTTCTTACCATTGAGGGAGTGCAGCGAAGGTTCACCAGATTGATTCCTGGGATGGCAGGACTGACATATGAGGAGAGACTGGATCGACTGGGCCTGTATTCACTGGAGTTTAGAAGGATGAGAAGGGATCTCATAGAAACACATAAAATTCTGATGGGACTGGACAGGTTAGATGCAGGAAGAATGTTCCTGATGTTGGGGACACAGTCTAAGGATAAGGGATAAGCTATTTAGGACTGAGATGAGGAGAAACTTCTTCACTCAGAGAGTTATTAACCTGTGGAATTCCCTACCGCAGAGAGTTGTTGATGCTAGTTCACTTGATATATTCAAGGGGGAGTTAGATGTGGCCCTTAAGGCTAAAGGGATCAAGGGTATGGAGAGAAAGCGGGAAAGGGAAACTGAGGTGAATGATCAGCCATGATTTTATTGAATGGTGGTGCAGGCTTGAAGGGCTGAATGGTCTAATCCTGCACCTATTTTCTATGTTTCTATGTTTCTATAACTTTTGCTTCTGACCCCATTTTACTTCCCTCTGTCTCGCTGCCTAGGTTCCCATCCCCCTGCCCTATTAGTTGTACCAGGTGATGGGCCAACGCTATTCGGCAGAAGCTGGCTGGGAAAGATTCGATGGAACTGGGACAACATCAAAGCACTGTCTTCAGTGGATGATGCCTTGTGTGCCCAAGTGCTGAGCTAGTTTCCATCGTTATTTGAACCAGGCATCAGCAACTTTAAATGCGCCAAGGTGCAGATGCATCTGGTCCCCGATGCAAGGCCCGTTCATCACAAGGCTCGAGCGGTTCCATATATGATGAGGGAGAAAGTCAAGATCGAACTGGACAGACTTCATTGAGAGGGGATCATATCGCCAGTCGAGTTCAACAAGTGGGTCAGTCTGATTGTTCCAGTGTTGAAAAGCGATGGCACGATCAGAATCTGCGGAGACTACAAGGTAACGATTAACAGTGTCTCGTTACAGGACCAGTACCTGCTACCCAAGGCGGATGACCTGTTCGCAACATTAGCAGGGGGAAGTCGTTCACCAAGTTGGACCTAACCTCCGCCTACATGACAGAGGAGCTGGCTGAATCTTTGAAAAGATTGACGTGCATCAACACGCACAAAGGACTGTTTATATACCATAGGTGCCCTTTTGGGATTCACTCAGCTGCTGCCATCTTCCGGAAGAACATGCAGAGTTTGCTGAAATCGGATCCGCGCACCGTTGTGTTTCAGGACGATATCCTGATCACTGGTCGTGACACCACCGAACACCTGCACAACCTGGAAGATGTTCTAAGTCGACTAGACAGCGTGGGACTCAGGCTGAAACACTCCAAGTGTGTTTTTCTGGCGCCAGAAGTCGAATTTTTAGGGAGAAAGATTGCAGCAGATGGCATCAGACCCATGGACTCAAAGACAGAGGCCATCAAGAATGCACCCAGACCACAGAATGTGACAGAGCTGCGTTCGTTCCTGGGACTCCTCAGCTATATTGGTAACTTTCGACCCGGTTTAAGCACTTTGCTGGAACCGTTGCACATGTTGCTATGTAAGGGTGATGACTGGGTTTGGGATAAATCTCAAGAGACAATCTTTGAGAAGGCCAGAAACCTACTTTGTTCTAATAAGTTACTTGAACTGTATGACCCGTGTAAACGATTAGTGCTAGCTTGTGGTGTATGTGTGTTACAGCAAACCAATGTATCGGGCAAACTTCAACCAATTGCATACGCATCTAGAAGTCTGTCTAAGGCTGAAAGAGCCTACAGTATGGTCGAGAAAGAGGCGTTAGTATGTGTATATGGGGTTAAGAAAATGCACCAATACCGATTTGGACTTCGGTTTGAGCTTGAAACTGACCACAAACCGCTCATTTCGCTGTTTTCAGAGAGCAAAGAATAAACACCAATGCTTCGTCCCGTATCCAAACATGGGCACTAACATTGTCCGCTTATGACTATGCTATTCGCCACAGACCAGGCACGGAGAACTGTGCTGATGCTTCCAGTCGGCTACCATTGCCCACTACCGGGGTGGAAATGGCGCAGCCCACAGACATGCTTCTGGTCATGGATGCTTTTGAGAGCGAGGGGTCACCGGTCACTGCTCGCCAGATCAGGACCTGGACCAGCCAGGATCCTGTGCTATCACTTGTAAAAAGTTGCGTCCTCAATGGGAGCTGGTCGGCCGTTCCCGGGGAAATGCAAGATGAAATTAAGCCGTTTCACCGACGTATAGATGAAATGTCCATCCAGTCGGATTGTCTCTTATGGGGTAATTGCCTGGTTTTGCCAAAAAAAGGCAGGGTAACGTTTATACGTGACCTACACAATACCCAACCAGGCATAGTCATGACGAAGGCTATTGGCAGGTCGCATGTTTGGTGGCCCGGCATTGACTCGGACTTAGAGTCACGTGTACACCTGTGCAACACGTGCTCACAACTGAGCAATGCACGAAGGGAGGCTCCATTGAGTCTGTGGTCATGGCCTCCAAACCGCGGTCCAGGATCCACATAGATTTTGCTGCCCCTTTCTCGGAAAGATGTTTTTAGTAGTAGTGGACGCTTACTCTAAGTGGATTGAATGCGTAATCATGTCATCCATCACATCCGCTGCCACCATTGAAAGCCTCCGGGCTATGTTCGCCACCCATGGCTTGCCTGACGTCCTTGTCAGTGACAATGGACCGAGTTTCACCAGCTCGGAATTCAACGAGTTTATGACCCGCAATGACATCAAGCATGTCAGGTCTGCCCCATTTAAGCCCACATCCAACGGTCAAGTGGAACGGGCAGTCCAAACTATCAAGTAGAGCTTGAAACGCGTGACGGAAGGCTCCTTGCAGACCTGCTTATCCCGGGTTGTGCTCAGTTACCGGATGCGACCCCAGTCGCTCACTGGGGATCCCCCGGCAGAATTGTTAATGAAGAGAGCACTGAAAGCCAGGCTCACCCGGATCTAAATGATCATGTGGAAACCCGACGTCACCGGCAAAACATGTACCACGATCGCGCGGCTGTATCGCGTGACATTGATGTTAACGACCCTGTGTTTGTCCTGAATTCCGGTCATGGTCCAAAATGTGTTGCTGGCACTGTCTTGGCCAAGGAGGGGAATAGAGTGTTTATCGTCAAATTATTGAATGGACAAACGTGCAGAAAGCATTTGGATCAGACCAAACTGCGGTTCACCGACAACCAGGAACAACCTGAAGAGGACATCACCATCATCGATCCACCAACACAATCCAACCAGCAATCGACCTCACTGTCAATCAAGAGGATGAACCCACCATTCCCAACAGTCCTGTCAGACCAGCCGTGCCGCAGTGCAGCTAATGAAACATAGAAACATAGAAAATAGGTGCAGGAGTAGGCCATTCGGCCCTTCGAGCCTGCACCACCATTCAATGAGTTCATGGCTGAACATGTAACTTCAGTACCCCATTCCTGCTTTCTCGCCATACCCCTTGATCCCCCTAGTAGTAAGGACTACATCCAACTCCTTTTTGAATATATTTAGTGAATTGGCCTCAACAACTTTCTTGGTAGAGAATGCCACAGGTTCACCACTCTCTAGGTGAAGAAGTTTCTCCTCATCTTGGTCCTAAATGGCTTACCCCTTATCCTTAGACTGTGACCCCTGGTTCTGGACTTCCCCAACATTGGGAACATTCTTCCTGCATCTAACCTGTCTAAACCCGTCAGAATTTTAAACGTTTCGATGAGGTCCCCTCTCACTCTTCTGAACTCCAGTGAATACAAGCCCAGTTGGTCCAGTCTTTCTTGATATGTCAGTCCCGCCATCCCGGGAATCAGTCTGGCGAACCTTCGCTGCACTCCCTCAATAGCAAGAATGTCCTTCCTCAAGTTAGAAGACCAAAACTGTACACAATACTCCAGGTGTGGCCTCACCAATGCCCTGTACAACTGTAGTAACACCTCCCTGCCCCTGTACTCAAATCCTCTCGCTATGAAGGCCAACATGCCATTTGCTTTCTTAACCGCCTGCTGTACCTGCATGCCAACCTTCAATGACTGATGTATCATGACACCCAGGTCTCGTTGCACCTCCCCTTTTCCTAATCTGTCACCATTCAGATAATAGTCTGTCTCTCTGTTTTTACCACCAAAGTGGATAACCTCACATTTATCCACATTATACTTCATCTGCCATGCATTTGCCCACTCACCTAACCTATCCAAGTCACTCTGCAGCCTCATAGCATCCTCCTCACAGCTCACACTGCCACCCAACTTAGTGTCATCCGCAAATTTGGAGATACTACATATAATTCCCTCGTCTAAATCATTAATGTACAATGTAAACAGCTGGGGCCCCAGCACAGAACCTTGCGGTACCCCACTAGTCACTGCCTGCCATTCTGAAAAGTACACATTTACTCCTACTCTTTGCTTCCTGTCTGACAACCAGTTCTCAATCCACATCAGCACACTAGCCCCCAATCCCATGTGCTTTAACTTTGCACATTAATCTCTTGTATGGGCCCTTGTCGAAAGCCTTCTGAAAGTCCAAATAGACCACATCCACTAGTTCTCCCTTGTCCACTCTACTAGAAACATCCTCAAAATATTCCAGAAGATTTGTCAAGCATGATTTCCCTTTCACAAATCCATGCTGACTTGGACCTATCATGTCATCTCTTTCCAAATGCGCTGCTATGACATCCTTAATAATTGATTCCATCATTTTACCCACTACCGATGTCAGGCTGACCAGTCTATAATTCCCTGTTTTCTCTCTCCCTCCTTTTTTAAAAAGTAGAGTTACATTGGCTACCCTCCACTCCATAGGAACTGATCCAGAGTTTATGGAATGTTGGAAAAGATGCATCCGCTATTTCCAAGGCCACGTCCTTAAGTACTCTGGGATGCAGACCATCAGGCCCTGGGGATTTATCGGCCTTCAATCCCATCAATTTCCCCAACACAATTTCCCGACTAATAAGGATTACCCTTACTTCCTCCTTCTTACTTGACCCTCTGACCCCTTTTATATCCGGAAGGTTGTTTGCATCCTCCTTAGTGAATACCGAACCAAAGTACTTGTTCAATTGGTCTGCCATTTCTTTGTTCCCCGTTATGACTTCCCCTGATTCTGACTGCAGGGGACCTACATTTGTCTTTACTAACCTTTTTTTCTTTACATATCTATAGAAGCTTTTGCAGTCCATTTTAATGTTCTCTGCAAGCTTCCTCTCGTACTCTATTTTCCCTGCCCTAATCAACCCCTTTGTCCTCCTCTGCAGAGCTCTAAATTTCTCCCAGTCCCCGGGTTCGCTGCTATTTCTGGCCAATTTGTATGCCACTTCCTTGGCTTTAATACTATCCCTGATTTCCCTTGATAGCCACGGTTGAGCCACCTTCCCTTTTTTATTTTTACGCCAGACAGGGATGTACAATTGTTGTAGTTCATCCATGCGATCTCTAAATGTCTGCCATTGCCCATCCACTGTCAACCCCTTAAGTGTCATTCGCCAATCTACCCTAGCCAATTCACGCCTCATACCTTCAAAGTTACCCTTCTTTAAGTTCTGGGCCATAGTCTCTGAATTAACTGTTTCATTCTCCATCCTAATGTAGAATTCCACCATATTATGGTCACTCTTCCCCAAGGGGCCTTGCACAACGAGATTGCTAATTAATCCTCTCTCATTACACAACACCCAGTCTAAGATGGCCTCCCCGCTAGTTGGTTCCTCGACATATTGGTCGAGAAAACCATCCCTTATGCACTCCAGGAAATCCTCCTCCATCGTATTGCTTCCAGTTTGGTTAGCCCAATCGATATGCATACTAAAGTCACCCATGATAACTGCTGCACCTTTATTGCATTCACCCCTAATTTCCTGTTTGATGCCCTCCCCAACATCACTACTACTTGGAGGTCTGTACACAACTCCCACTAATGTTTTTTGCCCTTTGGTGTTCTGCAGGTCTACCCATATAGATTCTACATCATCCAAGCTAATGTCCGACCAACTCATCCATGCCAAGGTTTGAACTCAGACGATCAACCAGGGAGCGTAAGGCTTGTAAATAATGTGTATCAAAGACTTTTGGGGGGGGGGGTGATGTTATGTATGTAAACGTTGTAACTGTGTAAGACTTGCCACCAGAGGGCGCAACTGTTAGAGGCCCAAGGGTCACCTGCACACCTCGTACAAGGGAGTATAAAAGGTTGTCTGCCAGGCTGCTTTGGCACTCTGGAGTTGTATTAAAGAGATTATGGTCACATCAGTTTTAGCTCACAGTACTCAGTCTTGTGGAATTCTTCCATACTTAACAGAATGGAATTGCTGACCGCAATCAAATGTACTGAACTGTGTATCATGAAAATTTTTAAATGAATAAAGTATATATTTTGAAATAATAAATAAATAAATAAATAAATGCTGACCTTGCTAACAACGCCCACATCCCGAGAATGAATAAATATGATAGAATAGTGAGTGAGCCTGGAACTCCGGGAGCCGAGTGGGGAACAGTGGGTTTCATGCTGTGATGAGAAGGCTTTGTGCTTCCCCCATTGTCCCTTATCGCAGTGTGTCAGGCGGTGACTGAATGGGTTTGTTTGTTTACTCTGGGTGTAGTTATCCCACAGCAGCTGTCTCTCCGCTCTCTCTGTGTTCCTGACCTCTCAGGTAGCCTGCATGAATTGTACAGACTCTTCCGACCATTCCCGGCTGAACCTCGTTCACGATGCATCTCCGGAAAGTGGGATCAAAGGGAATAACGGCCTCAGGTGGGCCAGGATCCCGGCCCCGGAAGGAGCAGGGGGATCAGAGTGGGTGGAGCCTTTGTGAGGTGGGTAACTCTCAGTCCCTGCAGTGGGTCGCGAGAGAGTGAGAGACAGACAGAGGGAGAGAGACAGAGAGAAACAGAGAGAGAGAGGGGGAGAGAGACAGAGAGAGACAGAGACAGAGAGAGAGGGAGACAGAGAGAGATAGACAGAAAGAGAGAGAGAGAGGGAGATAGAGAGA